>NC_048577.1:51264966-51482466 GCF_013265735.2 Oncorhynchus mykiss
ATCATAAGTATTATCATAACTATCATAAGTATTATCATAACTATCATAAGTATTATCATAACTATCATAAGTATTATCATACGTATCATAAGTATTATCATAACTATCATAAGTATTATCATAAGTATCATAAGTATTATCATAACTATCATAAGTATTATCATAAGTATCATAAGTATTATCATAACTATCATAAGTATTATCATAAGTATCATAAGTATTATCATAATTATCATAAGTATTATCATAACTATCATAAGTATTATCATAGGTGCCTAAGTCTCCACCCCCCTTGGATTTCTTCACATTTCATTGTGTTACAGAGTGGGATTAAAATAGATCTAATAGTCATGTTTAATTAACAAAATACTCTGTAATGCCAAAGTGGAAGAACATTTATTTTTATATTTTTTTAGGAATTACACATAAAGCACTAATGGACCTTGATTAGATAAGTATTCACCCCCGAGTCAACACATATTAGAGACACCTTTGCCAGAGATTACAGCTGTGAGCCTTATTAGGTAAGTCTCTGAGAGCTTTGCACACCTGTACTGTGAAACATTTGTCCATTATTCTTTCAAGAATTATTCAAGATCTGTCAAGGTGTTGGGGATCATGGCTACATAGCCATTTTAAAGTCTTGCCTTAGATTTTCAAGTAGATTTACAGTGGGGCAAAAAAGTATTTAGTCAGCCACCAAATGTGCAAGTTCTCCCACTTAAAAAGATGAGAGAGGTCTGTAATTTTCATCATAGGTACACTTCAACTATGACAGACAAAATGAGAAAAATAATTCCAGAAAATCACATTGTAGGATTTTTTATGAATTTATTTGCAAATTATGGTGGAAGATAAGTATTTGGTCACCTACAAACAAGCAAGATTTCTGGCTCTCACAGACCTGTAACTTCTTCTTTAAGAGGCTCCTCTGTCCTCCACTCGTTACCTGTATTAATGGCACCTGTTTGAACTTGTTATCAGTATAAAAGACACCTGTCCACAACCTCAAACAGTCACAATCCAAACTCCACTATGGCCAAGACCAAAGACCTGCACCAGGCTGGGAAGACTGAATCTGCAATAGGTAAGCAGCTTGGTTTGAAGAAATCAACTGTGGGAGCAATTATTAGGAAATGGAAGACATACAAGACCACTGATAATCTCCCTCGATCTGGGGCTCCACGCAAGATTTCACCCCGTGGGGTCAAAATGATCACAAGAACGGTGAACAAAAATCCCAGAACCACACGGGAGCTGGGACCAAAGTAACAAAGCCTACCATCAGTAATACACTACACCGCCAGGGACTCAAATCCTGCAGTGCCAGACGTGTCCCCCTGCTTAAGCCAGTACATGTCCAGGCCTGACCTGAAGTTTGCTAGAGAGCATTTGGATGATCCAGAAGAAGATTGGGAGAATGTCATATGGTCAGATGAAACCAAAATATAACTTTTTGGTAAAAACTCAACTCGTTGTGTTTGGAGGACAAAGAATGCTGAGTTGCATCCAAAGAACACCATACCTACTGTGAAGCATGGGGGTGGAAACATCATGCTTTGGGGCTGTTTTTCTGCAAAGGGACCAGGACGACTGATCCGTGTAAAGGAAAGAATGAATGGGGCCATGTATCGTGAGATTCTGAGTGAAAACCTCCTTCCATCAGCAAGGGCATCCCAAACACACCGCCCGGGCAACGAAGGAGTGGCTTTGTAAGAAGCATTTCAAGGTCCTGGAGTGGCCTAGCCAGTCTCCAGATCTCAACCCCATAGAAAATCTTTGGAGGGAGTTGAAAGTCCGTGTTGCCCAGCAACATCCCCAAAACATCACTGCTCTAGAGGAGATCTGCATGGAGGAATGGGTCAAAATACCAGCAACAGTGTGTGAAAACCTTGTGAAGACTTACAGAAAACGTTTGACCTCTGTCATTGCCAACAAAGGGTATATAACAAAGAATTGAGATAAACTTTTGTTATTGACCAAATACTTATCTTCCACCATAATTTGCAAAGAAATTCATTAAAAATCCTACAATGTGATTTTCTGGATTTTTTTTCTCATTTTGTCTGTCATAGTTGAAGTGTACCTATGATGACAATTACAGGCCTCTCTCATCTTTTTAAGTGGGAGAACTTGCACAGTTGGTGGCTGACTAAATACAATTTTGCCCCACTGTAAGTCAAAAGTCTAAGTTGGCCGCTCAGGAAAATTCACTGTCTTCTTGGTATGCAACTCCAGTGTAGATCTGGCCTGTGTTGTAGGTTATTGTCCTGCAGAAAGGTGAATTCTTCTCCTAGTGACTGGTGTAAAGCAGTGTAAAATCCTTTAGGATTTTGTCTGTGCTTCGCTCCATCTCATTTATTTTTATCCAGTAAATCTCCCCTGTCTTTGCCAATGTCAAGCATACCCATACCATGATGCAACGACCACCATGCTTGAAAATAAGGAGGTAGTTACTCAGTGGTGTGTTGTGTTGGATTTGCTCCAAACATAAGGTTTCGTATTTAGGTCAAAAAGTTTGTTCCTTGTGCCAGGTTTTCTTTTGCAGTATTACATTAGTGCCTTGTTGTATACAGGATGTAGGATTCTGAATATTTGTATTCTGAGTGTTTTGTATTCCTATTTTCACTGTAATTTAGGTCATTATTGTGGAATCACTACAATGTTGTTGATCCATCTTCAGTTTTCTCCAATCAGCTATTGAACTCAGTAGCTGTTTTAAAATCCCAAATGTCCTGCAGCTCAGTTCAGAAGGATGACTGTATCTTTCATGGGTCTGGGTGGTTTCATACATACATTCACAGCATCATTATTAACTTGACCATGCTCAAAGAGTTTTCTGATGTCTAATTTGTTATTGTTACCCATCTACCAATCACTGCCCTTCTTTCTGAGGCTTTCGAAAAGCTCTCTGGTTTTTGTAGTTGAATATGTGCATGAATTTCAATACTTGACTGAGGGACCTTACAGATGTTGTATGTATGAGGGACAGAGGAAGGGGTAGTCATTCAAAAATCATGTGAACCACTATTATTTCACACAGAATGAGTCCATGTAACTTGTTATGTGATTTGTTGAAGTTTTACTCCTGAACTAATTTAGACTTGCCTAAACAAAGGGGTGAATAATTATGCAACAACTATATTTTAGGTATTTAATTTGAATTCATTTGTAGAAATGTGTAGTACTTTGTGTAGATCGGTGACCAAAACAAAATCACAATTAAATGTATTTAAATCCCGCTTCGTACTGCAACAAAATGTGAAAAAATCCAAGGGGGGTGAATACATATGATACCCACTGTATAATTAGTATTACATCTCACTCATCTCTCGCCCCCTCTACTTCTTCCCAGGGGAAGCGTTAGAAATAAGGCTTTACATTAGAGATCTTGGTGCTCATGATGCTCATTAGTAGTTACTGCCCCTCCTCTCCTCTCCTCTCCTCTCCTCTCCTCTCCTCTCCTCTCCTCTCCTCTCCTCTCCTCTCCTCTTCTCTTTTCTTTTCTTTTCTTCTCTTCTCTTCTCTTCTCCTCTCCTCTCCTCTCCTCACTCAATCTCTCTCTTTACATGAGGATGTGTAAATATGGGATTATTGAGGAAATGATCTCTGCCCTGCTCCGTCCAGCGTATCCTCCACCTCCCATTAATCTGCAATGACTGGTGGAGAAGCCCAGAATCCATCAGTGGGCTTCGCTGCAGACAATTGTCTGAAGGGCCCGCTCCATCCAAATTCAATTAGAATCAATGGGCTACATACACAAATAAGAGCGTTGTTAGATTGAGACACATAAATAAGCAGAGGGACAGTGAGGGAGAGAGAATTAAACCAAGAGAGAGAGGCCAGATTGATCTTTCCTCTTTCGGACCGTGTTATCGAGTCTCCAAATGAGATCAGTGTGAATGATATTCCCTGGCTCGTCTTTCTCTCTCTCCTCCCTTCCTCAAGTGTGTCTCTCTCTCTCTCTGTCACTGTCTCTCTCTATTGTCCTCTCTCTCTCTCTCTCTCTCTCTCTCTCTCTCTCTCTCTCTCAATTCAATTCAATTCAAGGGGCTTTATTGGCATGGGAAACATGTGTTAACATTGCCAAAGCAAGTGAAGTAGATAATATACAAAATTGAAATAAACATTTAAAATGAACAGTAAACATTACACATACAGAAGTTTCAAAACAATAAAGACATTACAAATGTCATATTATGTATATATACAGTGTTTTAACAATGTACAAATGGTTAAAGTACACAAGGGAAAATAAATAAGCATAAATATGGGTTGTATTTACAATGGTGTTTGTTCTTCACTGGTTGCCCTTTTCTTGTGGCAACAGGTCGCAAATCTAGCTGCTGTGATGGCACACTGTGGAATTTCACCAGTAGATATGGGAGTTTTTCAAAATTGGGTAATTTTCGAATTCTTTGTGGATGTGTAATCTGAGGGAAATATGTGTCTCTAATATGGTCATACATTGGGCAGGAGGTTAGGAAGTGCAGCTCAGTTTCCACCTCATTTTGTGGGCAGTGTGCACATAACCTGTCTTCTCTTGAGAGCCATGTCTGCCTACGGCGGCCTTTCTCAATAGCAAGGCTATGCTCACTGAGTCTGTACATAGTCAAAGCTTTCCTTAAGTTTGGGTCAGTCACAGTGGGCAGGTATTCTGCCACTGTGTACTCTCTGTTTAGGGCCAAATAGCCAATCTCCAAACTCTCTCTCTCTCTCTCTCTCTCTCTCTCTCTCTCTCTCTCTCTCTCTCTCTCTCTCTCTCTCTCTCTCTCTCTCTCTCTCTCTCTCTCTCTCTCTCTCTCTCTCTCTCTCTCTCTCTCTCTCTCTCTCTCTCTCTCTCTCTCTCTCTCTCTCTCTCTCTCTCTCTCTCTCTCTCTATCTGACCTTTTTTTGCTCACTCTTCCCCCGAATGACTGCTGAGCCCAGCCTTGAGCTTCACTGTATGACAAAGACCATCTTTATTTTCTCTGGAGGGAAAGAGGGCAGAGGAAGAGATGAGGAGGAGAGGAGGGTGGGAGCGGGGGGACTTAAAGAGGAGTGGTGGTGAGTCATGAGAGGAGAAGTTCAACGACTGGTGAAACAGGGTGGTATGAGAGTGACATGGAGAGACATTGTTGTTGATAATTTAATAGGATCTCTTTTAGACCACCATAGGCATAGTCCTCAGAGACGTACATATTAAAAACATAAGCAACAAAACAAAACTAAATTAGCTTTCTTAAATAGCTCATTAGCGTTAACGTAACCCTTGTGTGCACTTGGTCATTATGTTCGAATTATCTGTACTTTATACAATTACCTTCATTAACCTTTCTCTCATAAGTGTTTTTTCTCAAATGTCTTGTCAGATGGCCTAAAACTTCAGTCACATCAGTGGTTAAGATGTAAGTAGAGTTGACTTACTGTGAGAGAGAAATAGAGAGGAGAGTGAGAGAGATTTTTATGAAATCAGGGAGTGTGAGATAGAGTTGATGACAAAATGCCATATAGAAATATGGAGTGTGAGCTAGACAGAGGGATGAGATGAGCTGAAAACTAGAGAGAGAGAATGAACATTCAGAATGTATTCAGACCCCTTCCCTTTTTCCACATGTTGTTATGTTACAGCCTTATTCTAAAATGGATTCAATATGTTATTTTCCTCATCAATCTACACACAATACCCCATAATGAAGTTCAGTCCATCCTGTTTCCATTGATCATCCTTGAGATGTTTCTACAACTTGATAAGAGTCCATCTGTGGTAAATTCAATTGATTGGACATGGTTTGGAAAGGCACACACCACAGTTGCCAGTGAATGTCATAGCAAAAACCAAGCTATGAGGTCAAAGGAATTGTCCGTAGAGCTCCAAGACAGGATTGCTTCGAGGCACAGATCTGGGGAAGGGAACCAAAACATTTCTGCAGCATTGAAGGTATCCAAGAACACAGTGGCCTCCATCATTCTTAAATGGAAGAAGTTTGGAACCACCAAGACTCTTCCTAGAGCTGGCTGCCCGTCCAAACAGAGCAATCAGAGGAGAAAGACCTTGGTCAGGGAGGTGACCAAGAACCTGATGGTCACTCTGACAGAGCTCCAAAGTTCCTATGTGGAGATGGGAGGACCTTCCAGAAGGACAACCATCTTTGCAACACTCCACCAATCAGGCATTTATGGTAGAGTGTTCAGATGGAAGCATGATAGCCTGCTTGGAGTTTGCTAAAAGGCACTTAAGGACTCTCTGACCATGAGAAACAAGATTCTCCAGTCTAATGAAACCAAGATTGAACTCTTTGGCCTGAATGCCAAGTGTCACTTCTGGAGGGAACCTGGCAACATCCCTACGGTGAAGCAAGGTGGTGGCAGCATTATGCTATTGGGATGAAATCCCGCTCCAGAGTGCTCAGGACCTCAGACTGGGGCGACGGTTCACCTTCCAACAGGACAACAACCCTAAGCACACAGCCAAGACAGCACAGTAGTGGCTTCGGATAAGTCTCTGAATGTCCTTGAGTGGCCCAACCAGAGCCCGGACTTGAACCCGATCCAACACCTCTGGAGAGACCTGAAAACAGATGTACAGCAACGCTCCCCATCCAACCTGATAGAGTTTGAGAGGATCTGCAGAGAATAATGGGAGAAACACCCCAAATACAGGTGTGCCAAGCTTGTAGTGCCATACCCAAGAAGACTCAAGGCTGTAATCGCTGCCAAAGAAGCTTCAACAAAGTACTGAGTAAAGGGTCTGAATACTTATGTACATTTTATATTTATTATTATTTTTGAATACATTTGCAAAAATGTCTAAAAACCTGTTTTTACTTTGTCATTATGGGGTATTCTGTGGGGGAAAAAACAATTGAATTCATTTTAGGATAAGGCTGTAACGTAACAAAATGTGGAAAAAGTGAAGGGTCTGAAAACTTTCCGAATGCACTGTAAAAGAGATATAAGAGAGCACGTAGAATAGATTGATATGGGGAGTGTGAAGCAGAAACATGACTGTGTGAGAGTGTATGACAGAGGACAGGTCAGACCCACACAAGACAGTAGTGAGCTACAGATAGATATGAGAGAGACTGGGACTAAGTAAGAGAGGGAAGAGATGTGTCGTATAAACAATTAAGATAGAAGAGATAATGAAATGGGGCGAGAGATACATTATGAGAGTGTGAGATAGAGACATGAGAGGACGTGAGTCAGAGATATTGGAGATGAGGAGGAAAAAAGAAAGATATGGAAGAGATATGAGGACGAGGGAGCGAGAGAGAGACAGAGAGAGAGGTTGAAATAAATATAGAGATAGATAGGCCGGTCCGAAGTGAGACAGAGTTATCGGGCAAGATCGATCTGGCCGGCCAAATGAGGGGTGTAATGATGGGTAATGATATGATCCTGGAGAAGGAGCACTGTGTGTGTGCATGTTTGGGTTTGTGCGTGCGTGTGTCTGGGACAATGTCCACCCAGTAGCCGTTACTTTCATTAATAGAGCCGATTCATTGCACATCACAAAGACCGCTTCATGCCCACCCCACCCCCATAGCAATGTATATAAACACTCCAAAAATCACAATCACAATCACTATCTCTCTCTCTCTCTCTCTCTCTCTCTTTCTGTATCTCTCTCTCTCTTCCTGTATCTCTCTCTATCTCTCTTTCTGTATATCTCTCTCTCTCTCTCTCTCTCTCTCTCTCTCTTTATCTCTCTATCTCTCTTTCTGTATCTCTCTCTCTTTCTGTCTCTCTCTCTCTCTTCCTGTATCTCTCTCTATCTCTCTTTCTGTATCTCTCTCTCTCTCTCGCTCTCTCTCTCTTTCTGTATTTCTCTCTCTCTTTCTGTATCTCTCTCTCTCTTTCTGTATCTCTCTCTCTCTCTCTCTCTTTCTCTCTTTCTGTATCTCTCTCTCTCTTCCTGTATCTCTCTCTATCTCTCTTTCTGTATATCTCTCTCTCTCTCTCTCTTTATCTCTCTCTCTCTCTTTCTGTATCTCTCTCTCTTTCTGTCTCTCTTTCTCTCTCTCTCTCTGTATCTCTCTCTCTCTCTCTTTCTGTATCTCTCTCTCTCTCCCTCATAATCTGCCTCCCTCTCCACTCATCACCATTACTTTTTCATCCCTTTCTCACCCACTGTGTATCTCACTGGATGTCTGTTCATCTGTTTTTAAAATTAACTTGTCGAAAGACATCACTCTAGGGTAGTGCTACCCTTGGATGGATTGACAAAACACAAACATATACTTATCCATAACCACACATAAGCACTGACACACAGACACACAGACACACAGAGACACACACACACACACACACACACACACACACACACACACACACACACACACACAGGTACGCACTGGCACACAAGAATGTACGCACGACCACATGCACACAGATGCATGCACACACGCACGCATCGCATGAGTGTACAAACACACACATACACATTCATCTGCACACCCTCCACACACAGACCTACTGACTCTTAAACAGTTTCCACAGCAACATGAAGTGGCTAAGAATAATGTATTCTGCTACAGCTAGGCAGGATTTGCATTACCCCGTTCCTTTTTCAATATCAGGACCACACTTTTCATCCCACACTGCCATTTCCACAAATGCACAGCAGCGTTTTAACCCCTCCAATGAAGTAACGATAAGGAAGCCAGTAAGGTCACACTCTATATTGGTGTTGTGGGTTTAGCTGCAGCTATAGTGCAACAGTTCTGCTTAGATAGCAGGGTACGAAACACAGTTTGGAGGAGGTCCATAATGTACCAGTGGTAAACAGGTGCACTTACAGTAACTGAACATTTCCCTTCATAACCAATTCATATTATGCTGGGACACATCCTTCTAATCTGTATCTTTATGAGAGGGACACAGTTCAGTAGGTTATTCCCCAAGTGATCTGTGTTGTAAAACGTATAACAATCACCTGTCCCTTCCTGGATATATATATATATATATAAAACAAGAATTTGGAACCGTGCAGTATATTGTTTAACCTCTTTCTGCAATATGGCAAGCAGTATGCAGACATTTCAATGAAATGACATTGAACCAACTTGGAATAGATGTTGAATTGACGTCTGTGCCTGGTGGGAAAGCACATTTAAAGCATCAGATGAAAACTTTAATTAGTAATAAAATGGCAGCAGTAGAGCAGAAAGACAAATCAAAAATCAACTCAAAATTGTATGCGATAAGGCTTTCTGTATTGAATATAGCCAGCAATCAAAGCAATTTAAAAGTCAATGGACATTTCACTCAATAATCCAGAGTTCAAAGGTCACAAAATCAAAATGAGATTCTGTCCAACCAAAAAAGTATCAAATGTCCTTTAGATCCAAGATCCCAAAAACAATTCAATTAAATTCAGTTCTTTAAAAAAATAAAAAGGGTAACTCCATAAAAATATCAATTATCAATAATCAACAATTAAGAATCGATTAAAAAAATTATTGTCACATGCGCCGAATACAATTGGTGTAGACTCTACTGTGAAATGCTTACTTAGAGCCTTTAAGAACACTTCAGAGTAAAAAAATAAATAATGTAACACAAGAGGAATAAAATACACAATGTGCAGGGGTACGAGGAATTTGAAGTAGATATGTACATAAAGGCTGATGCTGATATTGAGGGAGAGATTATTGTCTTGGCACCACACTGCCAGGTCTCTGACACCTCCTTCCTGTTTGCTGATGGCGTATAGTCAGCAAACTTGATGGTGGTGTTGGAGTTGTGTGTGGCCATTGGGTCATGGGTGAACAGGGAGGACAGGAGGGGACTAAGCACACACCACTGGGGGGGGCCTGTTGAGGGTCAGCGTGGCAGAGGTGATGTTGCCTACCCTCACCACCTGGGGTCGGCCCATAAGGAAGTTCAGGATCCGGTTGCCGAAGGAGATGTTCAGTCCCAGGGTCCTGAGCTTGGTGACAAGCTTGCAGGGGAAACTGGTGTTGAATGCTGGGCTGTCGTCAATGAACAGCATTCTCACATAGATATTTATCTTGTCCAGGCGGGAGAGAGCAGTGTGAAGTGCAATTGAAATTTGGGCGGTATGATAATTAGAGTGGGTCCAGTATGTCTGTGATGTTGTGTGCCATGACCAGCCTTTCAAAGCACTTCATGATGTCAGATCTGAGTGCTACAGGTTGATAGTCATTTAAGCATGTTACTCTAGAGTTCTTGGGAACAGAAACAATTGTGGTCAGCTTGAAACATGTTGAGATTTTAGACAGTGACAAGGAGAAATTGAAAATGTCAGTTAAGATGCTTGCCAGCTGATCTGCGGATGCTCTGAGGACGTGCACTGGTATTCCTTCTGGTCCTGCGGCCTTGCAAGTGTTAACCTGTTTACAAGTCTTACTCACGTCAGCCACAGATAGCGCAATCACACAGTTTTTCTGAACAGCAGGGGCTCTCATGCAAGGCTCTGTGTTGTTTACTTCAACGTGAGCATAGAAGTCATTTAGCTCGTCTGAGAGGGAGGCATCATTGGGCAACTCACGGCTGGGTCTTCCTTTGTAATCTGCAATAGTCTGCAAGCCTTGCCACATCTGACGAGCGTCTGAGCCGTTTTAATAGGATTCAATCTTACTTCTGTATTGTCCTTTTGCATGTTTGATGGCTCGATGGATGTTTTAGCGAGACCTCCTTAGGTTTCTAGGTGTTTGATGCCATTCCAATTGTCCATTCCGGCCATTATTATGAGCCGTTCTCCCCTCAGCAGCCCCCTTCTGTGCTAATCTCACCATTAACCCCTGGCTTTTGGTGCACGGTCACTGTGGGGAGGAAATCGTCGATGCACTTCTTGAAAAAACATTTGACTGTTTTTATACATATGTATATATCGATGCTGTCGGATGAGCACCGGAACTTATTACTGTATGCACTAGCAAAACAGTCCTGTAGCATCACTTCCACTTCCTCAGACCATTTCTGCAATGAGCGCACCACTAACTTCTCTCCCTTGAGCTTCTGTTTGTAACCAGGAAGCAGAAGGATATAATTGTGGTCAGATTTGTACACATGTTTGTGTTTTGTGTAGAGCTGGTCCAAAAGTCTTGTGCCTCTCGTGGCACTGGGACGTGCTGGTAAAATTTAGGAAGAACTCATCTGAGAATTTCAGAGTCACCAGCAACAATAAGCACATTCTCTGGATGTGTGGTTTCCTGTTTGTTCAAAGCCCCTTACAGATCCTTGTGTGCCAAGGTGGTGTTGGCCTGTGGTGGGACAGCGGTGATGATAATAGATGAGACTTCTCTCGGAAGGTAGAAGGGTCTGCATTTAACTATCAGGTATTCCAGGTCTAGTAAACAGGTTGAGATTTTTTCCATGCCGGAAGCCGTGCACCACTTTGTTGTTGACAAAGCACAACCTTCTCCCTTTGAATTTCGAGTCCATTGTTCAATCTTGCTGGCGCATGGAGAATCCATCGAGTTGAGTAGCTGAGGGCGGAAACGAGTCCGACAGCCATAGTTTCTCGTGCCTCATTGAAAGGATACCGTCCCTCTGAGGTCCTCCATCTTATTATCAAGTGACTGAACAATCAAAAATAAAACAATGGGGAGTGCTGGATGATTTTCTCTGCGTCTAAGTCGAACCAGGAAGCTCCACCTTCTCAGGTGTCGGTGTTGGCGTTTATTTTACGGGGAGCGGATCAGATGTAAACAAATCTTATGTAATCCAATAATTCCCCTTTTGCAGGCAGATAATCCAACTGTGTTTACAGAACAATCACTTCTCTATTTCACTTTAGAAGTTTTCAAACAAACATTTCCTTAATTGTTTCTCACATGGCGGCCATTTTGCTCTCACTGTCCTAATCACATGACCCTGTACGTAAAGTTTTTTTTCCTATGAATACATAGCATTTAATTCTGTATATCGTTTATCTTGGCATTTAATGTGGTTATGTTACAAATGAACAACATATTGTAAAGATAGGAGAAGTATCACGGAGAGAAACAGCTGTGGGTCTTGAGGATACCATAGATCACACACAAAAACATGGCCTACTGGGCACAAACAGGCTGAATCAACTTCAGTTAGTGCTAAACGCGGCTGCTAGAATCTTGACTAGAACCAAAACATGTGAACATATTACTCCAGTGCTAACCTCTCTACACTGGCTTCCTGTTAAGGCTAGGATTGATTACAAGGTTTTACTGCTAACCTACAAAGCATTACATGGGCTTGCTCTTACCTATCGTTCTGATTTGGTCCTGCCATACATACCTACACGTATGCTACGGTCACAAGACACAGGCCTCCTTTCTGTCCCTAGAACTTCTAAGCAAACAGCTGGAGGCAGGACTTTCTCCTATAGAACTCCATTTTTATGGAATGGTCTGCCTATCCATGTGAGAGACGCAGACTCGTTCTAGACTTTTAAGTGTTTATTGAAGACTCATCTTTTCAGTAGGATCTATGATTGAGTGTAGTCTGGCCCAGGGGTGTGAAGGTGAACGGAAAGGCACTGGAGTGACAGCCCTTGCTGTCTCTGCCTAGCCGGTTCCCCTCTCTCCTCTGGGATTCTCTGCCTCTAACCCTATTACAGGGGCTTAGTCACTGGCTTACTGGTGCTCTTCCATGCCGTCCCTAGGAGGGGTGCATCACTTGAGTGGGTTGAGTCACTGACAAGATCTTCCTGTCCGGGTTGGTGCCCCCCTCAGGTTCGTGCCATGGGGGAGGGGTGCCCACATCAGGTTCATGCCATGGGGGTTCGTGGCCTATACTCGACCTTGTCTCAGGATGGTAAGTTGGTGGTTGAAGATATCCCTCCAGTGGTGTAGGGGCTGTGCTTTGGCAAAGTGGGTGGGGTTATATCCTGCCTGTTTGGCCCTGTCCGGGGGTATCGTCGGACCACAGTGTCTCCTGACCCCGCATGTCTCAGCCTCCAGTATTTATGCTGCAATAGTTTATGTGTCGGAGGGCTAGAGTTAGTCTGTTATATCTGGAGGATTTCTCCTGTCTCATCCGGTGTCCTGTGTGAATTTAAGTATGCTCCCTCTAATTCTCTCTCTCTCTCTCTTTCTCTCTCTCTTCTCTAAGAGGACCTGAGCCCGAGGACCATGTCTCAGGACTACCTGGCCTGATGACGCCTTGCTGTCCCCAGTCGACCTGGTCATGCTGCTGCTCCAGTTTCAACTGTTCTGCCTGCAGCTATGGAACCCTGACCTGTTCACTGGACGTGCTACCTTGTCCAGGACCTGCTACTTTGGACCCTCGCTCTACCGCACCTGCTGTCTCTAACTCTGAATGATCGGCTATGAAAAGCCAACTGACATTCACTCCTGAGGTGCTGACCTGTTGCACCCTCTACAATCATTATTATATGACCCTGCCGGTTGTCTATGAACGTTTGAACATCTTGGCCATGTTCTGTTATAATCTCCACCCTGCACAGCAGGAAGAGGACTGACCACCCCTCAGAGCCTGGTTCCTCTCTAGGTTTCTTCCTAGGTTCTGGCCTTTCTATGGAGTTTTTCCTAGCCACCGTGCTTCTACATCTGCATTGCTTGCTGTTTGGGGGTTTAGGCTGGGTTTCTGTACAGAACTTTGTGACATCAGCTGATGTAAAAAGGGCTTTTTAAATAAATTTGATTGATTTCATTGATTGATTGATTGAATCAAAGTGGTTTCCACATCATTTCAAAGAAATTACATTGAAATGACATGGAATAGACGTTGAAATTGAGGTATGTGCTCAGTGGAGGGTACAACACAAAACCATTGACTCAAGATGAGAACTGCAGCAAGATGTCGCTATTGACGATGAACCACTGTAGTTTTATACACAGACAGCAGAGAATATGTCGGTGCACAAGCCCATTATCTTTCTCCTCTTCATAACTCCTCTTCACAACATCACAAGCAGCGGCTAAAAAAACACTCTTGTGGACAAACTGGCAACTGAGGCCCGGAAAAATAAATGAGAGGGAAAGGCTGGTTAATGAGAAATGCTATTTCTACAGCTTTGATGTCCCCGGTCCACGTAAGCACACAGCTTAGACAAAAACTAATTAGAGATGTCGACCACATCCCAAAGACATTAAAAACATATTAGCACAACAACCATTTGAGAGGGTGTCCATGTCCCTCTGTGTGTTTGTGTGTGTGTATGTTTTACTATTTGTAGAGTACATTGAAAGAGTTTATTATCAAACTGTTTTGTACTTTTATTGAGTACTGAATGATCAAGATGATATTGTACTGCATGTGTTACTGTGGGTGCCGATGTTACTAATACCAGAAAGAAGCAGAGTTTGGTGACACTTTATTTGGATATAGATGGTCTACAGATGGTCATACTATCAACAACCTATCTATTGATAAGCAACTGCTTGCTAAGGTTACGCCCATCCTGGTTCCACTGAGGGAGAGGTTGTTTTCTTGGTACCATGCCATCAGAGTGCCTACCTTCTCCCTGTAGGCTGTCTCGGTAAGGGTTAGGATAAGGGCTAAGGTTAGGGTTAGTGTTAGGGTTAGGTTTAGAATAAGGGTTAGGATAAGGGCTAAGGTTAGGGTTAGTGTTAGGGTTAGGTTTAGAATAAGGGTTAGGATGAGGGCTAAGGTTAGGGTTAGTGTTAGGGTTAGGTTTAGAATAAGGGTTAGGATAAGGGCTAAGGTTAGGGTTAGAGTTAGGGTTAGGTTTAGAATAAGGGTTAGGATAAGGGCTAAGGTTAGGGTTAGAGTTAGGGTTAGGTTTAGAATAAGGGTTAGGATAAGGGCTAAGGTTAGGGTTAGTGTTAGGGTTAGGTTTAGAATAAGGGTTAGGATAAGGGCTAAGGTTACGGTTAGGCCTTGTGCTAGGCCTAGGGTTAGTAGATCATTTGTTGAAATGTTACTGATAGATAGTCTGTGTTCCAGATAGTTTCAACAGTCCCCCTATAGACAGTCTTCTCAGCAGCATATATACAGCCACTATTGAGTTGATGACTGAAGGATGAACAGAATGCCCATCAAAAACATGCATGTGGAGAACAACAGATCTGGGCCCTTCTGAAGGCTAGCCAACACTTTTGAAATCGCTGGTGATCACGATTTCCACTGTCTACACACCGGGTAGCCTCCATCTTCAATATCACCAGATAGAGGTGGGAGGGAGAGCTGGGTCAACCAGGCTAGATGGTATAAAGAGAAGCAGTCAAATAATGGGGAGCGAGAAAGACAGACACACAAAGGGATTAACACATGCAGAAAGAGAACTATAGAGAGATAGCATATGTCAATAGTTTAGCAGGCTATGTGTATCCATACAACACATAGGGCAGATGGAAAACATCTACTAAACAACAACAGAGTTCCAGGTGAGAAAATTAAACATGAAAGTGAAGGGAAATTGGGAATGAGTGGAACAATTCTGGTTAGCCAGACGGAGGGAAAAACAGGGAAGAAAAAATGAAAGAGAAAAAGTGAAGAGCTGGTAGCTGCCTAAAGGTTCAGCGGCATTATGGTCTGGTGGTAGAAGCTATTGGCCAGTCTGACAGTTTTTGCCATTATGCTCCTGTACTGCCTGCGTCTCAGTGATGGAAGCGGGGAGAACAGGCCATGGCTCAGGTGGCTCATGATCTTCTTGGCCTTCCTGCGACACCTGGTGTTTTAGATGTGTTGAAGGGCAGGCAGTGTGCACACAATGGTGCGTACGACTGAGCGTGCCACCCTCCATAGAGCCTTGCGGTCAGTGTCGGTGGAGTTGCCGTACCAGGCTGTGGTGCAGCCCAACACTATATGCTCGATGGTGCTCCTGTAGAACACTGTGGGGGCCCTCTGAGAGAGACTGAATTTCTTCAGCCTCCTGAGGTTGAAGAGTCGCTGTCTTGCCATCTTCACCACGGTGTCCATGTGGTTTGAGCCTTTCAGCTCATTGGAGATGTGTACGCCTAGGATCTTGAAGTTTTTTGACCGTCTCAATGATGAGAATGGTACGCCGCACAGCCTGGTTCCTCCTGAAGTCCAAAGTCCTTTGTTTTTCTGACACCGAGGGAGAGGTTGTTTCCTTGGTACCATGCCATCAGAGTGCCTACCTTCTCCCTGTAGGCTGTCTCGTTGTTGTTGGTAATCAGGCCTACTACTGTTGTGTCATCAGCAAACTTGATGATGGAGTTGAAACTGTGTAAGGCCACACAGTCATGGGTATACAGGAAGTACAGGAGGGGACTGAGGACGCACCCTTGTGAGGCCCCCGTGTTGAGGCTCAGTGTGAAGGAGGTAATGTTGCCTACCTTCACCACCTGAGGGTGGCCCGTCACAAAGTCCAGGACCCAGTTGCATAGAGAGAAGTTCAGTACCAGGGCCATGATGTTGGTGCTGAGTTTAGAGGCCGTTATGGTTTTGAAGGCTGACCTGTAGTCCATGAACAGCATCTTCCCATATGCATTCCATTTGTCCAGGTGTGTGTGCAATGGCGTTTGCGTCGTCCGTGGATCTTCCGGGCGGTAGGGGAATATTTCAGCTTACCGACAAGGCTGCCATCAATCCATGTTTTTTGATTTGGGTAAGTTTTGAAAGACACCATCGGTATAAGATCATCTATGCATTTTTTTATGAATCCGGTGACTGAGTCGGCATATATATTGATGTGATCCCCATATTCCAGTCCACGTGATCAAAAAGGTCTAGGAGCATGGATTCGGATTGGTAAAACCAGCATTGGACAGACCTGACCACCGAAACTTCCCTCTTGAGTCTTTGTTTGTAGGAGCAAAATGGAGGAACTTACACCCTTTTATTTAACCAGGCAAGTCAGTTCTGAACAAATTCTTATTTTCAATGACGGCCTAGGAACAGTGGGTTAACTGCCTTGTTCAGGGGTAGAACGACATATTTTTACCTTGTCAGCTCAGGGATTTGATCTTGCAACCTTTCGGTTACCCGTCCAACGCTCTAACCACTAGGCTACCTGCCACCCCAGTTACTAGACCAACACTCTAATTGCTACCTGCCGCTTTTTTGACCCTTGTCGAAAAGGCGTGTATCAGTGGTCAAGAGTGACATTTCCATGAGTTGGACAGTCAATGTGTTGATAGTAAAATAACCCACTTCCTATCCAGTCCCATGAACTGTAAAGTCCCCTGGTTGTATATAATATGTGTTGATGTCAGAGGTAAGCCGTTGTCTCAGAAAAACAGATTATGTTGCAGAATCTGATGTCCCTCTAGAAGGAGATCCTCGCTCTGAGTTCGTTAAGTTTATTCACTAATGATTGAACATTGGCGAGTAGTATGCTGGATAATGGAGGACAGATCACCCTGCGTCTCAATCTCACTAAGACCATGTCTGCCTCTCCATTGGCGACTTCGTTTCCTTCTCTCCGGTATGAATCCCAGGCTACCCGGCACCTCATCGGAAAGGCTAGACCATTGTTCCACCGTCGCTGGGAATTCGGGAGTACCCAGCAGGTTTACGAAGTAATGCACCAAACAAAAAGAGTAAGACAGTTTGAAAAAAACACCTTGTTCGTCGGCGCCATCTTGAACGGAATGAAAAGGAACAGAGAGAATATGTTCCAAAATAGCTGCAATCATTGACCACTGCCTTCGTAGAGAGAGGAGTCATAAGAATCTAAAGTAGATTTTAACTTTGCACCGAGAGTAGAAAAACAGACCGTGAAAACACACACACACACACACACACACACACACACACACACACACACACACACACACACACACACACACGCACACACACACACACACATAATTGGTTTAATTCTGTCCGCTGTGTTTGAATGTGGGAATAGAATGTGACACTACACACACAGTGCCTAGGCTTCGTGCCTGCCTGCAGTCTTCATTGGGTAGGCGGGGGCAGCAAGGTTGCAGGCAGCAATATTAAACCATCAATCACTCCCCAAATTAGGCATTTTACATCACACAAGCACTTACTGGCACACACACACCCTCTCTCTCTCTTTCTCCCACAGGTGTGGTCTTAGACTGGAGAATAAAAGAGATTACATCACAAAAGCAATGAACACCCAATGTACAGAACAACCGATGAATACATGAAAGATGCATAGATAAAACCTGTAATACCAAATGCATACATCATAAAAATAAAATGATAAATGATAATAAATAATAAATCAATGTATTATTTGAATCCTCTATGAGCACTGCAGTAGAAACACAAGTTAACACAGGCAGCCAAGAACAGTCTGTAAATCTTCATTAAATGGAGTTCACAGGGTATACTAATCACAACCCATAAGGCGGCAGTGGCAATGGGTGCTTTTGTTAATAACCTGCATTCGCCTTTCATCACAGCTGACACTGTGTAGCACGGTCTTGTCAGGAGGTTGTTATGGTGTTCATGTTAGACATAACAGGCAGCTCACTTTCTCCCATTACCCACCATGGCAAATTACTGTATGGGAGGGCTAGAGAGAGGAACGGAGTGAATGAGAGAGAGACGGACAGACAGACAGACAGACAGACAGACAGACAGACAGACAGACAGTATTGTGTGTGTCCACTTTCTCATGTTTCATTATAAAAACATCTGGGCTATCAATGAGCCGCGAAGCCATTAACAAACATGGAGGAGACAGAGGGGAGAGAACAACAGAGGGAGGGAGGGAGGGAGGGAGGGAGGGAGGGAGGGAGGGAGGGAGGGAGGGAGGGAGGGAGGGAGGGAGGACAAAAAGAGGCAGAGAAGCAGCGAGTTAGCAGGAGTGAGAGAGAGAGCAGAGGGGTGACAGAGGTAGAGGGAGGACAAAAGAGTCGGGAGGTAGAGATAAAGAGAGAGGGTTGAAAGAGGGTGAATGAAGCATAGAGCTGCATTCATTAGTCCCAGGAGGGGTTCCATTGGAGGATAGGCAGAGTGTCCACCCCCATTAATAGTGTTTACTAACACCCTGGCTCAGGGCCGTTTCTAGTCATGAGCAACATAAGGGGCCGCTTAGGGCCCCGCGATTGCTAAGGGGCCCCCAACCCAAAAAATAAAAATAGGATATCAGTCTGGATCTCAACCATCTGTTATTAGATAGATAATACAAAGCTGCAATTTTGAAATTTGGTTGTGCATCAGCAGCTTTACCATTTTTATTTCAGTCACTGACAGTCACCCATGTCAGCTAACATTTTATAGATTCCTAGGTAAGTTAGTCTAGCCAGCTATTTAAACCTTGTACTGTAGTAATCATGGCCGAATTACTGACCAGACATGCAAGGCATGTGTCCAAGGGCCCTGACCTCCAGGACTCCCCCAGTGATTTATTTAGTCCCTATCACTCAGATATCACATGAACATGGCATAAGTCATGGCAAAATGTCTAGAATTTGATACAATTTGCAGAACTGCTAGAAATTAGCTTTGAAGCTTTACATTTTTCTCTCTGCTACAAACAGAGGTGACAATAAAATGTTTTTCCCACGAGGTGGGGGAGCCCTCCAAACAAATCTCGCTTAGGGCCCACAAAATGCTAGAAACAGCCCTTCACTGGCTGGTTAAATACTGGGGAACAACACTGATGGTGCAGTGAGTGCACACACAAACACACACACAAGCACTTACTCACACACACAAGCACTTACTCTCTCACACACACACACACACACACACACACAAATGCACAGACACACAGGTGGGGAAACAGACATGCACACACACACTACAGTTTTTAACAATCACTTTGGCACTAATTTCAGAACCTTGTGGTCATTTTTCAAAACTCTAGACACAAAACTCAAAACGGTCATCACTTGTAACACAGGCTGTCCAATGTTCAAAACATTGCATTGTGCATTCATATCTTTAAAGAAACTTTACATTTGCAGGATCATTGGTTCAAATAACTCATTTATCTAGAAATACCATAGGAACATTTAATTTAGATCACCCACACACAAGATACCAATAGTTTCACTGTGTAGTTGTTCGTACAATCATCAAATATTGTAGTACAAAATATGTGATACATGTTTCATTATGCTACTACACATAAATACATCACTGTAAAATGACTAGTAGAGAGAATATTGCTCGGTGGAATCATTAAACAAAATATGACATTTATTGATGAAATACAATAAAATCACAACATGGGTTTCTTTGAATCAAAGCAAAAATAATTAGCTACAAAAAGAGAAAAAAACAGTTAAAGGTCAACTGCAGTGTTCCTCACCTGGCTTACTGTAAAACATCACTGCAGTGTACCTCACCTGGCTTACTGTAAAACATCACTGCTGTGTTCCTCACCTGGCTTACTGTAAAACATCACTGCAGTGTACCTCACCTGGCTTACTGTAAAACATCACTGCTGTGTACCTCACCTGGCTTACTGTAAAACATCACTGCAGTGTACCTCACCTGGCTTACTGTAAAACATCACTGCAGTGTTCCTCACCTGGCTTACTGTAAAACATCACTGCAGTGTACCTCACCTGGCTTACTGTAAAACATCACTGCTGTGTTCCTCACCTGGCTTACTGTAAAACATCACTGCCGTGTTCCTCACCTGGCTTACTGTAAAACATCACTGCAGTGTACCTCACCTGGCTTACTGTAAAACATCACTGCCGTGTTCCTCACCTGGCTTACTGTAAAACATCACTGCAGTGTACCTCACCTGGCTTACTGTAAAACATCACTGCCGTGTTCCTCACCTGGCTTACTGTAAAACATCACTGCAGTGTACCTCACCTGGCTTACTGTAAAACATCACTGCCGTGTTCCTCACCTGGCTTACTGTAAAACATCACTGCAGTGTACCTCACCTGGCTTACTGTAAAACATCACTGCAGTGTTCCTCACCTGGCTTACTGTAAAACATCACTGCCGTGTTCCTCACCTGGCTTACTGTAAAACATCACTGCAGTGTTCCTCACCTGGCTTACTGTAAAACATCACTGCAGTGTTCCTCACCTGGCTTACTGTAAAACATCACTGCCGTGTTCCTCACCTGGCTTACTGTAAAACATCACTGCCGTGTTCCTCACCTGGCTTACTGTAAAACATCACTGCCGTGTTCCTCACCTGGCTTACTGTAAAACATCACTGCCGTGTTACTGTACTTCTATATTTCCATCAACCCTGTCTTGTGGATTTGGCCACAGGTTCTCATCCACATCACAATGGATGTTTTCATTAGCCAAACATCTTGGGAAGAATCTTCGGGCATGGCGAATCCAGGCCTGACACTGGTCTGCCGTGATGTCATTGCATGCGTCATCCATGGCCTGGAGAAGGGTGGCTTGTTCGTGATGGCGCCTATCATATATCTTCCACCTCCATGTGGAGAAAAATTCCTCAATCGGGTTAAGGAAAGGAGAGTATGGGGGTAAGTACAGGGTGGTAAATTGTGGATGGGCCTGAAACCATGCTTGCACCATTTGAGCATGGTGGAACCTGACATTATCCCACACAATGACATAGGTCATGCCATCAGCTCTACAGACCTGATTTAGCTCATCAAGGAAGGTTGCATTCGAACAGTGAATCATGTGGCTGCCTGCAACTCAATATATAGAGTATATAGGATAGAGAGCTTTAGATGTTGTTCGACCAAACATTAGAACGGGCAAGATGAGTAATCTAAGCAACTTTGACCGTGGTATGATTGTTGATGCCACACATGGTGGTTCCAGCATCTCAGAAACAGCTGCCCTCCTGGGATTTTTACGCACTACAGCCTCTAGAGTTTACAGAGAATGGTGAGATAAACAAAACACATTCAGTGAGGGGCAGTTCTGTGGGCAAAAACACCTTGTTAATGAGAGAGGTCAGAGGAGAATGTCCAGGCTCATTCAAGCTAACAGAAAGGCCACAAATACTCAAATAACAGCCGTTTAAAACAGTGGTGTGCAGAAGGGCATCTCTTAAAGTACAACATCGTAAATAATTCAGGCTGTTGTGGAGGCAAAAGGGGGTCCCCCACACCTAGATAGGTGTACCTAATAAAGTGTCCGGGTACAGTATATACTGTGTACAGTATTGTCAAATCTGAAAACATGGTCTGGAAAAGTGATACATGGGACCATAGAAACAGTGTCTGAAAAATAATGATGATGAAATATTTTGTCCATAGATAATGTAGTCCAATTGGTTCATGTTCCACAGTAATTGGTGTCAATAGATTTCGTTATACTGAAACTTTCATGATCTAAACATATTGTTTGTCAGTTTCCATAAAACTCTGCATTAAGAGTAATACAACAGTTACTTATCATTTTGAGCAGTTGCATCAATTGATAGTTAGATAATTGTAATGAAATTAATAGACAGTCATTTCAGATGTAATGTGTGAATTGCATTTTGAAATGGTAATACTTTGATGTTAAGTTGTGTCATTTTGAACAGGTGATTTTAGTTCATTGAACAAATGATCTTAGCTTTATGTGTCTTGTATCCAAGCAATTGGAAAAAGTGTTAAAAAGAGTTTTGAAAAATGTTCATTTTGATCATTGGTTGTGAATTTTGTGTCTAGAGTTTTGAAAAATGACATCAAGGTTCTGAAATGAGTGCCAAAGTGATTGTAAAAAACTGTAATACAAACCAGAGCCATATGGCTCAAGTACAAACTTACCCACAAACACATACTGTATCTGGTACAGTGTACATGAAAACAGTATTTACTCTCTCTATAATTTCTCTGTCTCTCTCGCTCGCTCTTTCTATCCCTCCTCCCTCCCTCCCTCCTTGGCAGCCTGTGAGTATGACCGTGACAGAGACTAAGGAGTGAAAGGCAGATTTCATATCTCCCATTGTGAATCCCCTCCATCCTGCCTCCTCACCCATCCCTCCCCGTCCCTGTCACTGTGTATTGTGTGGTGCTGATAATGAAAGTCATTAGGCTGGGTCCATGTCTTACTGCAGTGGGGTACAGGCTTCACCACCGAATAGATGAAGGAGGGCTCTCTGTGTGTGTGTGTGTGTGTGTGTGTGTGTGTGTGTGTGTGTGTGTGTGTGTGTGTGTGTGTGTGTGTGTGTGTGTGTGTGTGTGTGTGTGTGTGTGTGCGTGTGTGTGTGTGTGTGTGTGTGTCAGACAGGCTCCATCTCCAGCAGGCAGCAATCTGACACACGCATACTGTCACAAACACTGTCACATCCCAACATGCTCCAGAACACCACTCTAGAAGGCCTGTACACTGTCATAGAGATAGGGAGGGTAGGAGGAATAATAGTGATGTTGTTTGGGTGAGGGTAAATGTTTTACACTGATAGACAGACAGCCTAATGGTACAGCAGGGCACAACTATTGATACTTTGTTTTTTAGTCTTTGTACTTCCATTGACACTGAAGAAGCACAAATGGGAGCAAAGCATTTGTCCAATTAGTCCACCTCCGTGTCCCAATTTAGTTTTTAAATTACTGAATGTCTGTGGAGATAAGTGAGGACCGCCTTCTCTCTTTTTCACTCTTTGTACCCTCCTCATTTGTTTCATGATTATACCATATTGTACAGTATGTTCTTTGGTTTCAGAGGGATTTTGTTGAATCCAGTTCCTGTCCTCACAGGGATGCAGTCTGTAGGAGTTGGTAGAGCTGCACTCCTGACCCTCTTACACAAAGCTACTATTCCCTCTTTATCAAACAGACTGCATTTCATACAACGGAACGGGAGAGAAAAGAGAATAAGAGAAATGCATGTGCTCCCTCTATGGGAAGAGAGAGATGGGTGAGAGAGAGAGAGAGAGAGACAGAGAGAGAGATAAAGAGAGAAAGCGAGAGAGAGATAAAGAGAGAGAGAGAGAGGTAAAGAGAGAGAGAGAGATAAAGAGAAAGAGAGATAAAGAGAAAGAGAGAGAGGTAAAGAGAGAGAGAGAGAGATAAAGAGAGAGAGAGAGAGAGAGAGAGAGAGAGAGATGTAAAGAGAGAGAGAGAGAGAGATAAGAGAGAGAGCGAGTGAAAGAGGGAGAGAGAGAGAAAGAGAGAGAGAGATAAAGAGAGAGAGAAAGAGAGAGAGTTTTGAGTTTTAAATAATCTTTATTGGGTCTGGGGGCCCACCACACAATAAATACTCATACAAAACCACAGTTACACATCAATTAAAAACACAACTCCAATTCCTCCTCCATAGTAACTAAACACAACAGCCTCTGTATACCCCATATACTCAAAAACAGATCAATATTGTTGACAAGTTTATAATAGGCAAACTCAACCCTTAGTCTCGCTACCAACATTCCCTCCAGCATTCCCACCACATCCACATACCCCTGTCCCCGAATACTGTTCTTTCGGGTCTTCCATATCGCTAATTTTGCTGCCCCTAACACAAAATTAAGCAACACAACTACACCCTTTTGACTGAACCTGTACTTTGGCCCAAATATATACAGTTGGGAAGAGAAAACCTCTCCCAACGTTGAGAACTAATCAGTGATCAGTTCAATCATCCCAACCAACCTGGGACAGAGTAAAAACAGATGTGCCAGAGATTCAGACTCGGCACAGAATGGACACCCCTCCCCAACAGTAGGGTCCAGGTGTACCAGATGCATGTTAGTGGCTATAGCTCCATGTATTATCCTCCATTGGCGGTCAGCTGTCCTCTTATCAATAGGCAGTTTATATAATGATCGCCAACAGCCTTTTGGAGAGGCACCTGGACCAAGCACATCCGCCCACCTCGTCAATTTGAACCCTTGCAGGGAAGAGGCATGGGACACCTTTACACATATTCTGTACATGGCCTTCTTTCCCACCTCCTTGAACTCCCCTAGCTCCGGGGTATCGAAGGAAAGCAGCATCCCCACGTCCTCCTCAAATGCCCCCATCGCAGCACTAACAATCAGTGCAGGGAACACATAATCCAGACCCTCCTTCCACCGATCAGAATTGTAAGTGTCAGTCACATACTGCAGATGAAGCACTGGCAAGGAGTCACAGACCTCATCGACGACCTTCCTCAGTAGGCGAGATGATCGGATCCCCGCTCTTTCTCCCAGCTCCTCCAACGATCTGCTCCTGCTCCGCATCAGATGACCCAGCTTGGTACACCCAACGCCTAACAGGCATGAACGTAGGCTAGCTGAACCCAGAACACGGGACTGGATGGAAGTGTTGTGAAAAAGAGGCTCTTCAAAAAGCCACATCCCTGGTGGTGTGCAAGCCTTACGGGACTTGACAAAGACTCTCCAAGCCTGCATAACAGACTCATAAAATGGAGTCAGGCCAGGCAAATCACCCCCCTCCAGCTTTAAGAGGAAAAGGTGCTTGTCTAAGCCCAAACAGCCCGCTCTTCTCATCAATATGTAGGCTGTTTCGACCCAGCTAGAACAGTCTCTGTACAACAATCTCTGGGCTGCTTGGAGCCGGAAAGCCATGATCCTAGAGGAAATGTCCACCAGGCCTTGCCCACCCTCGTGCAGTGGCAGGTACAGGGCTGCAGCTTTAATCCAGTGTTGTCCAGACCAGAAGAAATTGACAAGGGTCCTCTGAAGCTCTTGTATCAGACCCTTTGGTGGCTGCAAAATCCTTAGTCTGTGCCACAGGGTAGAAGCAGAAGGATTATTAGCTACCAGGACCCTTCCCCTATAAGACAGCTGGGACAACACCCATTTCCACCTTGACAGTCTGGCACACACTTTCTCCGCTACACCCTCCCAGTTCTTTTTCTGAAAGACATCGGAGCCTAGAAAAACCCCCAAAGTCTTCCTCTCATCTCTGCTCCACTGAAGCCCCCCTGGTAACCGTGGAGCAGACCCTGTCTGAAGTCCCCCTGGTAACCGTGGAACGGACCCCATCTGAAGCTGACCTGCCCACAGCGCTTCACTCTTTCCCCAATTGACTCTAGCTGAGGAGGCCCCCTCATACACCTTTAAAGTGTTTGAGAGAACCTTAACATCCTCACCCCCTGTAATAAAAACTGTATCATCTGCATACGCAGACAGTGCTATCGTGGGACCCTTCATTACACCTGGCACAGAGAAACCAGTAAGCTTGGTTCAATCGCCAGACTATATTACTGCCCTGAAATTGGGCATCCCTGCCTGATGCCCCTTTGGACAGGGATGGGGCAACTCGAATCACCACCCACCTTCACCATACACGAGGCCCCAGCATACAGTAAATTCATCCAAGACAGAAAAACATCCCCAAATCCAAAGGCTTTCATTGTTTTAAACAAGTACTGGTGGTCCACACGATCAAAAGCCTTCTCCTGATCCAACGAATCCCACATTTACATCAGACAGTTTACAAATGTCTAAAACATCTCTTATCAGAAACAAGTTGTCAACAATAGAGCGATCAGGTAACACAGTAGGACTGGTCCTTGTGGATCAACAATCCCAGATACTCTTTCAACCTGTTTGAGAGACATTTAGAAACAATTTTGTATTCTGCGCACAGCAAAGCAACAGGTCTCCATTTTTTTATGAGAGCCAAATCCCCCTTTTTTGGCAACAGTGAAAGCACCGCACGTTGACAGGATACAGGAAGAGAACCCTCATGAAAAGATTCACACGCCACTTCATAAAAATCCTCCCCAATAGACCCCCAAAAGTGCTTATAAAACTCAGATGGTAAACCATCGATGCCAGGGGCTCGGCCTGTTGAGAGCTGCATAACTGCTGTGGACAGCTCTTGCAGTGTAATGTCAGAGTCCAATGCAGCTCTCTGCTCAGGTCCCAATTGAGGAAGACCGTGTAACAACTGTTCAGTACACAGAGTGTCACAATCCTCCGCCTTATAGAGGGCCGAGTAGAAATCCACGGCATGTTGGCGCATTTCACTGTCATCCGTGGTCACCTTCCCATCAGGGACACAAAGGCAGACTGTCCTAGGTTTTAAAAAAAGCGCTAGGAGCATCCATATCCTTGAGGGAAGTGAAACGAGACCTAATCATGGCACCCTTCACTCTTTCATGCAGAAACGACCTCAGTCCGTGTCTCTTGTCCTGTAAGTTCATGACTAGTCCAGGGTCGTTCTGAGTGAGCAGCTTCAATTCAATAGACTTGATGTCCTGTTCAAGGGCCTTGACAGTCTCTTTAACTTCAATACTAGACAGAGCAGTATACTGTTGACAAAATACTCGTATTTGGGCCTTCCCAACCTCCCACCATTGTCTCAAGGACTCAAAATTCCCTTTTACACCCCTCCATTTTTCCCAAAACAACAAAAACCTGTCACAAAACATGACATCATGTAACAATTTAACATTGGGTGATGACCTTCATGGACAGGACAAGTTAATATCAACAGTAACAGTATGATGATCAGAGAAACCCACAGGAGTAATGACACACTTTCCAACCCTACTACAGTATTGCTCAGATACATACAACCTGTCTAACCTTGCTGCACTGACACGACCTTCATTAATTTTTAGCCATGTGTACTGCCTAACTTTTGCATTCCTTACTCTCCACACATCAGAAAGCTCAAACTCAGTTAATAGGCCAGACAGGCAAGTGACTGACCGCAGGTGAGGTTCTTCAGCGGTTGGATCAACAGTTAAATCCACTGTACAGTTCCAGTCACCCCCTAAAACCATACACCCCTCTTGATCACACTGTCTTAAGGTTTCCTTTATTTGATCAAATATAGCAATATGCTCTGTACCCTCATTCGGAGCATAAACATAAATAAATAAATAAATAAAAAACATAACATCCACCTTGACCAATAAAACCTGACCCTTGACAATCTCTGTTGTAGATACCACAGTCACCCCTAAGCCTGAGGAAAACAAGATTGCCACCCCAGCACTGAAATTAGTACCATGACTGAGTACATGCTGCCCCTCCCACCACATACCCCAGTCAACCTCATTTTCCTCATCACTATGTGTCTCCTGTAGGAAAACTACATTAAGCCTTTTCTGTTTTATTACTTCTAATACCCAAGCCCTCTTATTCCTGTCCCTTCCCCCATTCATATTGAGAGAACCTACCCTTAGTACTTCCATATAGAAAAGAGAAAAGAAAAGCAGAAGAAACCACAGAGAAACCAACGAGAAAAAAGACACCCTATGAAGCATGATCATCATCATTTCTTTTTCTCTTAACCTGACTACGTTTCCCACCACCCTGCAACAGCAGTAATACATTTCCTCAAGCGAAACCGCTTCTTCTCACTCAATTGGTCTAACCCCACCGTCTTCTGTAACATCACAGCTGACCTCACAAACTTATCAACATCAAAATAATCTGCCAATTTGACAGATTTCCCAAAAGTCTGATCCAGAAACTCATTTACCTCCTCTAGAATCCTCACCAGCAGCTGTCATATCAAAATAGATATCCATATCATTCTCCTGATCCTCAGCTGAGACCATAGACAACTGACTCCCCTCTATATCACATCCCTTTCAACACTCCCCACTTGCACCTCATCACTCGTACCAGGCATCTCCTCCACTACCTGGGAGACTAGCCCCACCTGAACATCACTACTCATAGTGGGCATCTCCTCCACTAACTGGGAGCCTAGCTCCACAGGAATCCCAGCACTCGTAGTGGGCATCTCCTCCACTACCTGGGAGCCTAGCTCCACATGAAAACCCTCCTGTACCTCGTTACTCGTAGTGGGCATCTCCTCCACTACCTGGGAGCCTAGCTCCACATGAACCCCAGCACTCGTAGTGGGCATCTCCTCCACTACCTGGGAACCTAGCTCCACATGAACCCCCTCCTTTACCCCAGCACTCGTACTGGGCACCTGCTCACCAGCCTGAGGAACTGGCTCTTCAGATACATCCTTACCTTCTACAACAATACTTTTCTGTAGCATAACATTTCCCTCTAATACAAGTTGCAACCCCTTGCCCTCAACACGGATAACTTGTTCCTCAGCAACAGGTGCTTGTGGCTGCTCTACCGCTGTCGGGCCACCTCTCCCTACATCAGTGGGCCCAGGCGTTAAGAGGACCACCTGCGCCCCTCCCTCGGCCTTCTCCCTTTTCGGGCAAGCATGTCGCTTATGACCAACATCCCCACACTCAAAACACAGTTGACTACCCGTAATAGCATAAGCCATGTACAGTCTGTTGTCATACTTGATTTTAAACGATAACTCTAAAGTCTGCTCCGGTGAGTCCAAAAACATAAACACCTGTCGCCGAAATGACATGACCTGTTTCAACGCCGGGTGTTTGCAACCTAACGGGACAACCTTAATTGAACTGGTGAACTTCCCAAAGCGCAATAACTCGCGCTCCAACAGCTCATTGGGAATAAACGGTGGTACATTTGAAATTGTTACCCTTGTTGACGGAGAAAAAAGCGGCGTAACTTGAATAAACATTCCTTTAAGAAGTACGTCATGCTCAACCATCCGATCAACCAGACGCTCTTCTTTAAGAAGTACGTCATGCTCAACCATCCGATCAACAAGACACTCTTCTTTAAGAAGTACGTCATGCTCAACCATCCGATCAACAAGACACTCTTCTTTAAGAAGTACGCCATGCTCAACCATACGATCTACAAGACCCTCTTCTTTAAGAAGTACACCATACTCAACCATACAATCTACAAGACACTCTTCTTTAAGAAATACACCATGCTCAACCATACGATCAACAAGACACTCTTCTTTAAGAAGTACACCATGCTCAACCATCCGATCTACAAGACACTCTTCTTTAAGAAGTACGCCATGCTCAACCATCCGATCAACCAGACACTCTTCTTTAAGAAATACACCATGCTCAACCATCCGATCTACAAGACACTCTTCTTTAAGAAGTACACCATGCTCAACCATCCGATCAACCAGACCCTCTTCTTTAAGAAGTACGTCATGCTCAACCATCCGATCTACAAGACACTCTTCTTTAAGAAATACCACCACCGCTTTATTCATCCGGGATGCACAAGCAACATTCTCATATCCTACCTTCTCTCCTACGGAGACCAGAAACTCCTCCACCGTGACAGTAGCTTCAGTAACACACCTAAAGCCGTGCCGAAGTGACAGGGACGGCATCCCCATTCGGGCTGCCATCCCCGCCAGAATCAGGGTCATTTCAATACGACAAACTAAATACTTAATTATACCACAACAAAAATAATAACCTTAATCATGCACAGAAGAAATAAGAAATACCAAGAAATAGCAAACCGAAAGAAAGTTGTGAATATCTAACTCTCCACAACACATGCACTCCTTCACTCAAACAATTCCCAGCATGCACCAATCACTCCCAGCATGCAGAGAGAGAGAGGTAAAGAGAGAGAGAGAGATAAAGAGAGAAAGAGAGAGAGAGAGAGAGAGAGAGAGAGAAAGAGAGAGAGAGAGAAGTAGAGAGAGAGAAAGAGAGAGAAAGAGAGAGAAAGAGAGAGAGAAAGAGAGAGAAAGAGAGAGAAAGAGAGAGAAAGAGAGAGAGAGAGAGAGAGAGAGAGAGAGAGAGAGAGAGAGAGAGAGAAAGAGAGAGAGAGAGTGAGAGAGATAAAGAGAGAAAGAGAGAGAGAGAGAACAGGATGGAGGCAGGGAGCATCACATCTTGACACAAAAACACAGAGAGTGATGAAAAGACACAGAGATACTGATGGATATAGGAATGGCGATGCGGAGAGATAAAGAAAGAGAGCCAGAGAGACGGAGATAGACATTAGGATAGAGACTGATGGGAAAACTGATACAGTATAAAGGCAAACAGAGATAGGAAGAGATACGTTGAGCTGTAGAAAATATAAAAAAAACACAATAGAAAAATATACAAGTAGACCAGGATACAAGAAGAGAAAATGGTAGTGGCAAAATAACAGAGATTGAACAAAGAAAATGGTAGTGGCAAAATAACATGGATTAAACAAAGAAAATGGTAATGGTAAAATAACAGAGATTGAATAAAGAGAATGGGTGGTAAAATAACAGGGATTTAAACAAAGAAAAGGGTAATGGTAAAATAACAGGGATTGAATAAAGAGAATGGGTGGTAAAATAACAGGGATTTAAACAAAGAAAAGGGTAATGGTAAAATAACAGGGATTGAATAAAGAGAATGGGTGGTAAATTAACAGGGATTGAATAAAGAGAATGGGTGGTAAAATAACAGGGATTTAAACAAAGAAAAGGGTAATGGTAAAATAACAGGGATTGAATAAAGAGAATGGGTGGTAAAATAACAGGGATTGAATAAAGAGAATGGGTGGTAAAATAACAGGGATTTAAACAAAGAAAAGGGTAATGGTAAAATAACATGGATTGAATAAAGAGAATGGGTGGTAAAATAACAGGGATTGAATAAAGAGAATGGGTGGTAAAATAACAGGGATTTAAACAAAGAAAAGGGTAATGGTAAAATAACAGGGATTGAATAAAGAGAATGGGTGGTAAAATAACAGGGATTGAATAAAGAGAATGGGTGGTAAAATAACAGGGATTTAAACAAAGAAAAGGGTAATGGTAAAATAACAGGGATTGAACAAAGAGAATGGGTGGTAAAATAACAGGGATGGAAACAAAGATAATGGGTGGTAAATAACAGAGATTGAACAAAGAGAATGGGTGGTAAAATAACAGGGATTGAACAAAAGAAGTCTCAGAGACATAGCCACTAAATAATAAAAGCCCAGACAGAAAAGGGGAGCAGACATAGAACCATTCTGAACCTAGAGTGTAGGACCTGTATGAGTGGTGGATCTGGATCAGCCGTATGTGAATTGTAAAATGTTCCCTTAGGAGAATTTAAGCTATTCCATTCTATTTTATTCTATTCTAGACATGGAAGCACTGGGATACACAATACAATAAATATAGACATACAAAGAAATACTGTAAACCACTATAGAGATCTAGAAAAAGGACTAGTGTGAAAGACTAGATCCAAGTACAGTGGTTAAGAAGACCAAGCAAACATTGAAGGATACACAGGGAGGCTGGGAAAAACAGTGAACCAAGAAGACTAGGAGATCTGTGCTCGTGCTGCTCTCCAAGCCCAGCTCTCCCTGGCCTCTCCCAGCCTGAGTCTCTCAGACCAGCCTGTCTAAAGAGAGACACCTAGTGGAGCTTCACACCATCACATCACAGTGTACCATAACCACAGAGCACCATCCAGGCTCTGCTGGGAATTAGACAAACTTACCCAGAGCCGGCCAACACCGGCCCAGAGCCGCACATCTCACTCCTCACCGCTCTACTCCCACAGTTTTCTTTCTAGAAGGACCTCCTAATAAAGCCACATTAATCAAATTGAGCTGCTAACTACCGCAATTACTGGTGTAATTTGCACATCTCCTGCTTTCAGCCTCAAACGTGTTCCCTTTTTATGTCTCTATTTTGGTTTTGTCAGGGTGTGATTTGGGTGGGCATTCTATGTTCTATTTTCTATGTTTTTGTATTTCTTTGTTTTGTTCGGGTATGGTTCTCAATCAGGGACAGCTGTCATTCGTTGTCTCTGATTGGGAACCATACTTAGGTAGCCTTTTTCCCTTTGTTATTTGTGGGAAGTTAACTTTGTTAGTGGCACTTGGCCCTGTAAGCTTCACGGTTGTTTTTTTGTTTCTTGTTTTGTTGGTGAAATTTGAAATAAAAAGAGAAATGTACTCTCACCACGCTGGTCGTCTTCTTTCGACGGCCGTGGCACTTTTAAAACACGAGTCCAGTCTTTGGTTTGAGGATCATGCGGTGAGCTATACATGACTAGTTTGTTAATTTAGCCTATCAGATGCTCTTATATTCCCATCCCCTAATGACAGGCAGAAATACATTTTAATGAAGGGAGGGCCATCCATTTTCATTTCAAAGAGGTCCGATTCTCTCCAGGTATCCCTCATTATAAATAATGTACCTGTACTAAATATACTAAATACTAATGTACTAAATATACCCCCGAGAAAACATTCAACATAATACATTAAACAAGTATTCTGAATACATTTTTAAAGGATCTGTTACAATAACGTTAGTCTGTGATGTTTCAAACCTGTAAAAACCCACTATATACACACATCTATGTCACTGATCAGACAGACAATGCTTCTCAGATACACCTTATAGTTGTCACGAATCCCGCCGAAGATGGTGCCTCTTTCTGTTCGGGCGGCGGCCTTCGTCATCGCCGGCCTACTAGCTGCCACTGATCCCCTTTTCTGTTTCAGTTAGTTTTGTCTGATTAGTTTCACCTGTTTCTTGTTTGGGTTTTGTTTTGGGCTATTTAAACCCAGTAGGCTCACCTGCTTTTGTGCGGGCTTGTTTTTCTGTTCATGGTGTGTGGATTATTGTGGATTCCGTTTTTTGGACTGGGTATTTCTGCGCCCTTGTGTGTGGCGTGACCGTTACTCTGTTCTCGGAATACAGATCCACGTTTTGAACTACCCTGCTCTCTGCACCTGACTCCTCCACCCACTACTCCTAGAAGCCTTTACAATAGTCTACTGCAGCAAAGTAAAAAAGAAAAGAAAACACCAGGTTCTGTGATCTTGGAACATTCAGCATGCCGTCATTACCCTCATTAAAACCTGGTCTTGTTGAGCTCCTCAATCGACTGCTTTGATAAAGGCAGACAATGTGGTATTACATTGGTGGATCCCAATCACCAATCACAGGGATAGCAGTCGATCTATCACCCTGTTATCTGGGCTCGGCTATATTACTTGGAGCCCAGTCAGACTGTGTGTGTGGATGATGTGGATGTGGCAGGCCGATAGATAGCGGCAGCTGCTGTCATCCAGCCCTTCTGATTAATGAGCAGCGCGGCCCACTGTTTAATGTGTTTAATATGGGCCGCTGACGAGGCCGTCACACTGAAGACAGAACCCACCCGTCTCTCTCTCTCTGTCTGACTGATGATGAAGTCACCTGCAACCGGGCTCACACACACACACACACACACACACACACACACACACACACACACACACACACACACACACACACACACACACACACACACACACACACACACACACACACACACACACACACACACACACACACAACACTCCTTCCCTCCTTCCTGCCCCCAGTAAATGAACCTCTGACTGCAGTTACATCTCTCCTTAGTCTCCTTTAGATCCCACTGCAGTGTAGACACACGTGTACCAACATGATAGCATTGATAAGCGTCTGTCTGGTAAGATTTTGCTGAACTATATTTACTTTTGCTTATGTATGTGTCAATATATTTTTGCATTGAATGCAATGTATTGACTTATGTGTCATGCCTTGTATATCTTTTTGCAAAGCATACCAGACTGACGCTTATCAGTCGATACCAGGCTGCATGTACACACCCATACAGACTGGTTTACTGTGACCCTGGCTCTTGTACTCTGGACGTGAGGGGAAATTGAGGGCAATCCTGGTACTGTGTGGGTCTGTCCAGGGGCCAGTGGTGGGTGTGAGGTGGGTGTATTTCAGGAAGCAGGAGTGCCGTAATAGGAGACACTCATACCCTTCTATCTGCAAAACATCCCCTCTCCACACTGCTGTAGATAATGAGCGAGTCAACTGGTACAGTCCAGTAACTACTCTCCTGTAATCACTATACTCTCTTATCTTCTCTTCTCTTCACTTCTGTTTTCTCCCATTCTCCCCCTTTCCCTCTCTTCTTCTCCTCCTCCTACCTGATATGTCAACTGATATGCCAGTTGACACCAAACCTCACCAACCAGGAAGGATATATATATTTTACTTTCAGCCTGCCTCCCTCTCTCTTTCTTGCTCTCTCGCACCCACCTGCTAATTTTCACTTCTCTCCGTTTCAGCCCTCCCACTCCCTCATAGCACATTTCTATCTCTCCTCTCTTTTCTCCCATCTATCACCTCCTCTGCAATGTTCTCATTTAATCATCCCCTCCAGAAATATATGCACCTCCCAACCACTGGGATCCTATTAGATCCTGTGGTGTTGTTGTTCTAGATATCATGTCATTACCTGTGCTCTCAGGGCAGGTATTAGCTAGTTATAAACACTAAACCTCACCAACCAGAAAGGAAAGAACAAAGACCAGTCACAATTCACAGACAGAGCGAGAAACATTGTTCCTTCTTCACCTGTGTGTAACAGAGTTGGCAGTGTGTCAGACTAGAGGGAGTTGGGAAGGAAGCAAACCGCAGAACATGCAACACGGATCCAGATGTTCCCTCTTCCTTGTGTATCAATATGTACTCGTTGTTGTTTGACCCATAAGCTGTTGCGTCAACTCCATCGCTCAGCCTGTGTCTTCTCATGTGTATTCCAGGGTTAAAAGTCAAATCTTTCAGATATACACTGAACAAAAATATAAACGCAAAATGTAAAGTGTTGGTCCCATGTTTCGTGCAGACCACACTGTGTGTGCAAGCGGAGTGCCCCGTGGTGGCGGTGGTGTTATGGTATGGGCAGGCATGAGCTACGGACAACAAACACAATGACATTTTATCGATGACAGTTTGAATGCACAAATATACCGTGACGAGATCCTGAGGCCCATTTTCATGCCATTCATCCGCATGTCACCTCATGTTTCAGCATGATAATACCCCATGTCTCAAGGATTTGTACACAATTCCTGGAAGCTGAACATTTCCCGGTTCTTCCATGGCCTGCAGACTCACCAGACATGTCACCCATTGAGCATGTTTGGGTTGCCCTGGATTGACGTGTACAACAGTAAATTCCAGTTCCCACCAATATCCAGCAACTTCGCACAGCCATTGAAGAGGAGTGGGACAACATTCCACAATCAACAGCCTGATCAACTCTATGTGAAGCAGATGTGTCGCACTGCATGAGGCAACTGGTGGTCACACCAGATAGTGACGGGTTTTCTGATCCACGCCCCTAACCTTTTTATTAAAGTTTCCGTGACCAACATGTGCATATCTGTATTCCCAGTCATGTGAAATATTAGATTAGAGCCTAATTTATTTATTTATATTGACAAATTTCCTTAAATGAACTGTAACTCAGTAAAATATTTGAAATTGCTGTATGTTACGTATATATTTTGTTCAGTATAGTTTGGATCTGTCAGTGGCTCAGGTTGGTCTGGCAAGAAAGAAAAAAAGCCATAGCAAATGTTCTTTATGCCACACAGTGACAGTTAATATTGCATGTTCCAGGAGGTGACATTAACCCCCCTGGAGCCAGCGCTAAGTGCTTGTTGAGTCACCCATACATGTGTGGGCCGGGCTGGAATGTCATTTACCAGTTTGGGTCACAGTGTGGCTCGAGTGGCCTCCCGTAGGGACCCTGTGCCCTGTGTGTGTGTGTGTGTGTGTGTGTGTGTGTGTGTGTGTGTGTGTGTGTGTGTGTGTGTGTGTGTGTGTGTGTGTGTGTGTGTGTGTGTGTGTGTGTGTGTGTGTGTGTGTGTGTGTGTCTCGGTGTGTGTGTGTCTCGGTGTGTGTGTGTGTGTCTCGGTGTGTGTGTGTGTGTGTGTGTGTGTGTGTGTGTGCGTGCGTGTCACACACCTGTTTGAGAATGCTGTTAATTGACTACAGCTCAGAGTTCAACACCATAGTGCCCACAAAGCTCATCACTAAGCTAGGGACCCTGGGACTAAACACCTCCCTCTACAGACACACCATGTAGACAAACCATACAGACACACCATACAGACACACCATGTAGACACACCATACAGACACACCATTTAGACACACCATACAGACAAACCATACAGACACACCATACAGACACACCATACAGACACACCATGTAGACACACCATACAGACACACCATGTAGACACACCATACAGACACACCATGTAGACACACCATACAGACACACCATGTAGACACACTGTACAGACACACCATACAGACACACCATGTAGACACACCATACAGACACACCATACAGACACACCATACAGACACACCATACAGACACACCATGTAGACACACCATACAGACACACCATGTAGACACACCATACAGACACACCATGTAGACACACCATACAGACACACCATGTAGACACACCATACAGACACACCATACAGACACACCATGTAGACACACCATACAGACACACCATACAGACACACCATGTAGACACACCATTCAGACACACCATGTAGACACACCATACAGACACACCATACAGACACACCATGTAGACACACCATACAGACACACCATACAGACACACCATGTAGACACACCATGTAGACACACCATACAGACACACCATACAGACACACCATACAGACACACCATACAGACACACCATGTAGACACACCATACAGACACACCATGTAGACACACCATACAGACACACCATGTAGACACACCATACAGACACACCATGTAGACACACCATACAGACACACCATGTAGACACACCATACAGACACACCATGTAGACACACCATACAGACACACCATGTAGACACACCATACAGACACACCATGTAGACACACCATACAGACACACCATACAGACACACCATACAGACACACCATACAGACACACCATACAGACACACCATACAGACACACCATACAGACACACCATACAGACACACCATGTAGACACACCATACAGACACACCATGTAGACACACCATACAGACACACCATACAGACACACCATGTAGACACACCATGTAGACACACCATGTAGACACACCATACAGACACACCATGTAGACACACCATACAGACACACCATACAGACACACCATGTAGACACACCATGTAGACACACCATGTAGACACACCATACAGACACACCATACAGACACACCATGTAGACACACCATGTAGACAGACCATACAGACACACCATGTAGACACACCATGTAGACACACCATGTAGACACACCATGTAGACACACCATACAGACACACCATACAGACACACCATGTAGACACACCATACAGACACACCATGTAGACACACCATGTAGACACACCATACAGACACACCATACAGACACACCATGTAGACACACCATACAGACACACCATGTAGACACACCATGTAGACACACCATACAGACACACCATACAGACACACCATGTAGACACACCATACAGACACACCATGTAGACACACCATGTAGACACACCATACAGACACACCATGTAGACACACCATGTAGACACACCATACAGACACACCATACAGACACACCATGTAGACACACCATACAGACACACCATGTAGACACACCATACAGACACACCATACAGACACACCATGTAGACACACCATGTAGACACAACATACAGACACACCATACAGACACACCATACAGACACACCATACAGACACACCATGTAGACACACCATACAGACACACCATGTAGACACACCATACAGACACACCATGTAGACACACCATACAGACACACCATGTAGACACACCATACAGACACACCATGTAGACACACCATGTAGACACACCATGTAGACACACCATACAGACACACCATGTAGACACACCATACAGACACACCATACAGACACACCATGTAGACACACCATGTAGACACACCATACAGACACACCATACAGACACACCATGTAGACACACCATGTAGACACACCATACAGACACACCATACAGACACACCATACAGACACACCATGTAGACACACCATGTAGACACACCATGTAGACACACCATACAGACACACCATGTAGACACACCATACAGACACACCATGTAGACACACCATGTAGACACACCATACAGACACACCATACAGACACACCATGTAGACACACCATACAGACACACCATGTAGACACACCATACAGACACACCATGTAGACACACCATACAGACCCACCATGTAGACACACCATACAGACACACCATGTAGACACACCATGTAGACACACCATACAGACACACCATACAGACACACCATGTAGACACACCATGTAGACACACCATGTAGACACACCATGTAGACACACCATGTAGACACACCATACAGACACACCATACAGACACACCATGTAGACACACCATGTAGACACACCATGTAGACACACCATACAGACACACCATACAGACACACCATGTAGACACACCATGTAGACACACTATACAGACACACCATACAGACACACCATACAGACACACCATGTAGACACACCATACAGACACACCATGTAGACACACCATACAGACACACCATGTAGACACACCATACAGACACACCATGTAGACACACCATACAGACACACCATGTAGACACACCATACAGACACACCATGTAGACACACCATACAGACACACCATGTAGACACACCATGTTGACACACCATACAGACACACCATGTAGACACACCATACAGACACACCATACAGACACACCATACAGACACACCATGTAGACACACCATACAGACACACCATACAGACACACCATACAGACACACCATACAGACACACCATGTAGACACACCATACAGACACACCATGTAGACACACCATACAGACACACCATACAGACACACCATACAGACACACCATACAGACACACCATGTAGACACACCATGTAGACACACCATGTAGACACACCATAAAAACACAAAACATTCTGATACAAACAAAAAGACAGAGAACCACTACTCAAGAACTCAATACCTATAGCATACCTGTATCTGTTATTATCAACATGAGCAGACACATAGAGCACATAAACACACACACCCACACACTCCCTCTCCAGCAGTACACTACTGTACTGTACGTATAGGTACGATACAGGAAGTCACTGCTGCGCTCGCTCCCAGGTGATGTATCATAACAATAATTACTGTCAGGCCCCAGAATGAAGGTGTTCTGTTCGTTCATGGAGGAGGAGAAGAAGGGAGGGAATACTGCCGTTATACTGTGGTAATTAAGCAGCCGTAATGGAGACTGTGCCTGGCGAGAGCCTAATGAGCTTACTGAAGTCGACCATTGAGAATTGATTCCCGGGGAAAAATGAGTTCATTGTGTTCGCTAGGAGATGGCCAATGGAGGTGAGCTTGTCTCCATTGATGTGCACTTAATTGACAGGGAACCAACGTGTGGAGAAATCCACAAGAGAAATTATTAATAATGAAAGAAGCAGAAATATTTATACATGGAAAATCCTGATCCGCTTCCTTTCATTTCAACGGAGCGTCGTGCGTCTGATCACATTTCTCCAGCTGCATTCTACCCCCCGTTCTCTCTGTCTCTCTCTCCCTTAATGTGTAGAATAAGATGAAACTGCCCATCTCACCAGGGAAATGGAGATGTCTCTCAGGCGTACAGTACATATACCTGTCATAGGAGGAGAGAGAGACAGGAGGAGAGAATGGAGGGAGAGAAACACAACCTGAAGGGCCTGCAAATTAACATGACCTCTGAGTGAGCGCTGCATGCCCAGAGAACTGACTGGAAGACAGGGATGTGTGTGTGTGTGTTTCGGTGTGTGTGTGTGTGTGTGTGTGTCTCGGTGTGTGTGTGTGTGTGTGTGTGTGTGCGTGTCTCGGTGTGTGCCCACACTCATTTGCATGTCTGTGTTTGAGAAAAAAAGTGTGTATGTTTTCAAGTATACAAGTGCATGTGTGTGTGTGCGTTAAGACAAAACTGAAAAATGTTTGTGGGGGACCATGAACAAAATACCAAGTGAGTATTACATTTCTCCAAAAGTTCCAAACAGTTACGCAAGGAGCAAAATAAGCGTCAAAAAATATCTATCATTACCAACACATTTTAATATAACTGTGAGAGTTGTGGCTTATCCCTCATGTACACTTCTGTCTCATTTAAAGAGGTTTTGTATAATTTCAGCCAGTAGTTTGAAAGTAGCTCTCAGGAGCCAAAACCATTTTGCACAGTTGTGTACAATGTCATCACATCATTGTTCTTGAGCCTCTGTAGCGTGTGCACAAAGATAATAAATAAATACAATTGTCGTGTGCATGTTGGGCTGTGCTGACCTGATCCGTCCTCCCACTTTAAACTTGAAACCTAATTGGACATTATTCCACCTGCCAATCAACATTGTCCATCATGTTTGATTGTTGCAGGACTCATCAGACTAGTATGGCAAAAGTGCAAGCGAAAGTGAAAATTTAATTTTATACAACGGGAAATGTATACTTATATGTTTGCATCAATTGTCCTCTCCTTGAAAGTGTGTTGATTAAATCCTGTGCCTACGTGATGAACGACGATGGCTGGCAGTCAACAGCAGCAGCGTTGCCCACATTGGATCACCCATATCATGGAAAACGTGTGTGCAAGTTTAGAAATACAAAAGGTGGACACTTATAATTATTTGATTTGGATGGATGGTTGACAAAATAAAGGCAGATATTTTCAGATCTAGAAAGTGGGTGAAAGTTTGCAGTGTATATTTCTCGAGCGCATCAAAGTTATGTGTGTCTCGGTTCACAAACAGGATAAAGGAATGAACCCATGCCTGGTAAAAACCTTATAGCCTATTGCACAATATATTCCAACATTCAAACAAAATACACCAGCGAGCAACACCAGTTAGGAGATTCAGGTTGTGAGCATAGTATTTCGGATCGTCTTGACAATTATCTTCTAATGTATTTGTGTGACTACAATGCCATCTTTAGCGAACAAAGATGTTCTGTTCTGCAGATAAATGCATTGAAAGAGAGAGATTAAACTACTACCGAGGTCTAACAGATCTAACTTCTGATGCGTATGGATTTGATTGATTTATTCTTTGTATTTTTTCTGTTATTAATTGAACTAATGGCAGGCACATGAAGCCACTCATCCCACTTGCTTCAGAGCGCGCCTTCACTACCTGACAGGAACGAGCGCATAGAAATCATGCACTAAATTATAGAAGGTTAGAATATAAGGATGATGTGCCTTTTCACACTGTGAAAGGACTGCAGATGGTTTATTATGCATGTATGAGCCATACTGTACATTGACAGGTCCAGTCCAAAACGTGAAGTTTAAAAAATAACGATCTAATAAGAGTTCTTTGGGCTTCCATTGGACTCCAACTGCCAAAACGGCCTAGTATGTCAAACAGACTTCCTCTCAACCCGACCGTAAGTCACAGACAGCGAATCACAGGCAGCGGGTCACAGGCAGCGGGTCACAGACAGCGGGTCACAGACAGCGGGTCACAGACAGCGGGTCACAGACAGCGAATCACAGACAGCGGGTCACAGACAGCGGGTCACAGACAGCGGGTCACAGACAGCGGGTCACAGACAGCGGGTCACAGACAGCGAATCACAGACAGCGGGTCACAGACAGCGGGTCACAGACAGCGGGTCACAGACAGCGGGTCACAGACAGCAGGTCACAGACAGCGGGTCACAGACAGCGGGTCACAGACAGCGCTTTCAGGCGCAATTTCTAGACAAATTCAACACAGTTTTCCTTCATTACCATTCAACCCCTCCTTCTGCAACTATACCTCCCTCCCCTCCCTCCCACCTCCCTTTCTGTCTCCTCCGCTCCAACCATGTCACGTTCTGACCTTAGTTCTTTTGTTATGTCTTTGTTTTAGTATGGTCAGGGCGTGAGTTGGGTGGGTTGTCTATGTTCTTTTTCTATGAGTTGGTATTTCTGTGTTTGGCCTGGTAAGGTTCTCAATCAGAGGCAGCTGTATATCGTTGTTCCTGATTGAGAACCATACTTAGGCAGCCTGTTTTCACCCTTGATTTGTGGGTGATTATTTTCTGTGTCTGTGTGTTCCACACGGAACTGTTTCGTTTTTTGTTATTTCACGCTGTTATTTTGTATTTTTCTGTGTTCTATTAAAAGTATCATGAACACTTACCACGCTGCGCATTGGTCCTCCGATCCTACTCCGATCCTACTTCCTACTACTCCTCGTCAGAGGAGGAAGAAGACCGTTACAAACCATTCATCTAACTATTTCCAATTACAGAAAGTAGTGAACCTCAAATGTTCTATTTCATTAAGAAAACAGAGTTATTCAGGGACTGATTTGGGGTGGCAGTGACCATATGGACATTGCTGACAGAGAATTCGGGGAAGTATGGCGGTAACAGATGTTGTAACCTGTTTATTTTTTGCGGTGCCCAAATTAAAACAGAAATGGAACAGTGTAGTCTTATGTGGGAGTTGCCTAATTCCGTGAGAAGCGTTTTTAGTGGGAGATTTCTTTCATTGTGCGAAGAGGAACAGGTGTTGGACACCAAACTGGGACAGACTGCTTATTAGTTGGTTGGGTACTTGTTTGTCCACTAACTTCTTGTTTGTTTCTCTCTTAGAATAGAAATAAACTAAATAAAAGGCTGTGCTACAGAAAGAACGGTAATAGTTTTCTTCAACTGCCAAGTTTATATTAATTTTTGTTGTTGTTGAAGTTAGTTAATCCGACACAAAATATTGACAGCTTGTAGTTCATATTTCCATCTGCCAAATTTCCACCACAAACTATAATCTATAAATATACTGTGCATATAACGTGGGGGGTTATATGGTAAATATACACACATCTACATTATGTTCATTATAGAATGTATCGCAAACTAGTGAAGACAAATAATCTGACAAGAAAGAGAAAGAACTGTGTTTGACAGATCCAAAAATCCTTGAAGATGGAGTGAAAGAGTCCCTCAGCACATCAAATATTTTGAAGGGACATATTGTCACAAAGCAGATGTAGCACTCTTCCAATGGCATGGACACAGTCACACAGTTGACAGGAGAAACAATGTGTTGTATTCTACTGGAATAATGTGTGTGTGTGTGTGTGTGTGTGTGTGTGTGTGTGTGTGTGTGTGTGTGTGTGTGTGTGTTCCTGCGTGCGTGTGTGTGTGTTACCAAGGAGCAGCTTTTACAGCCTGGTGGAGCCTGATGGTAAAGCACTGAGCTGCACAGAGCAACACTGAGCAGCACAGACAGACCTCCAGGTTGCTACAGAATTCGGTGAAGGCTTTACAAAGGGACATTACACCTACACACTGAAGAACTTTCACTCCTTTTTCTCCCAAAGGATCGACTGCAGCATATCAACTCCCCCTCCCTTTCTCTCCCTCTCCCGCTCCCTCCATCTCATCCCTCCATCTCCATCCCTCTCTCCTCTCTGTCTCTCCCGCTCTCGTTTCAGCGTGCAGGTATCTTATTCTATGTATTAAAAAGTGCCTGCGGTTCTCATCTGTTGAATATTTCATGCATTTAATTTTTCCAGGCGCTAAAAGTAACTTTCACTATGTCTCTCTCATTCTCTCTCTCTCTCTCTGTCTCTCTCTCTCCTACCCTTATTCCTGCTGTGCACACACATTTGGTGTAGATATATATTATCATTATATTCCCTAATAGCTACCTCCCCATTACAGCCTAGTCATTATAGGCTAGTCTATAGTCAATCATCCAAACAGTTCTCCAACATGACCATTTCTGATTCTTCACATACTGCAGGACTCCATTCTTTGACCTCGATCATCATTCACAAAAGCCACGTATAGTAACCTCTCCATGATGAAATGGCACATCATCATCTGGGATGGCATATCAATACATTTGATGCACCGTTGTGATGGAGGTTATTATGTAGTGAAAGGGAAATCAGAAATCATACGATGGCTTCCAATCGGCTCTATAGAGCCCGCCTACGTGTGGGCGTGTGAAGGCCAAACCTTCCTAATCACCATAATGATTCAAACGGGAGCCCAGCTGGCATTGAATATTAATAATAAACCAGGAACCGACAACACCGGGTCCAACAGGCAGAGCAGCATCAGCAGTCCATCCATACATCTCTGAATGAAGAGGAAGACAGACCAATCAAATGAAAGAAGGGCCTTTTGAAAATCTAATTAAACAATGGCCCCCACACTTAATTAACTCACCTTTAGATGCTCCCTGTTTTTCATTAAGCCACACATTCAACCTCTTTTACATGTGACCCTTTACACCCAGGACTGCGACCCTTTTCTGAACCCGCTGCTCGCCAAATCCAGCGCTAATTCTCACTTCTGTTGCCGTTTAATGTCTTCCATTTATATATTTTTTATTCATGGAAGTGTTTTTATCTGCTTCAGGTATACATCCGCATCACATTCCCTACTACTTTAATTTGCCTACATGAGCCGAGTGGGAAGGAGGTGGGTGGGAATAAGTGGGTTAAAGGTTAAAGGGCCAAGTGGTAGATCCAGCCCTGCCAAGCATTCCAAACATTCCCAGCGTTCCTATGGTATTGGGCTGATTAGGAGCTGAGTGAGGTGGAGGCAGAGTGGAGGGGCTATGGGCTGCAGTCAGTCAGTCTGCTCCAGGTCTCTGGGCCTCTCATTAGTCTCTGATTGATCACCCACTGCAGCCGCACCACTCTGCGAACTGCACAATATAATTAAAACAGCACAAAAAATAATCATCATTCTAACACAAACACACACACACACCCCCGGCGACACCTGGACCCCAGAGATTTCCTTCTTGAGAGAGTGAGAAGGAAAAAAGGTGAGAAATGAAAGTATTTGAATAGAAGAACGTGAGAATGAAAACAATGCAGCAATCTGTCACGGTTTGAGCTGTACACACTTTCTCTCCCCTCAAAACTTCTGAAAGAGGTGTGTTCTGTTGGAGGTGTGTTCTGTTGGAGGTGTGTTCTGTTAGAGGTGTGTTCTGTTGGAGGTGTGTTCTGTTAGAGGTGTGTTCTGTTAGAGGTGTGTTCTGTTGGAGGTGTGTTCTGTTGGAGGTGTGTTCTGTTAGAGGTGTGTTCTGTTAGAGGTGTGTTCTGTTAGAGGTGTGTTCTGTTAGAGGTGTGTTGTGTTAGAGGTGTGTTCTGTTAGACGTGTGTTCTGTTAGAGGTGTGTTCTGTTAGAGGTGTGTTCTGTTGGAGGTGTGTTCTGTTGGAGGTGTGTTCTGTTAGAGGTGTGTTCTGTTAGAGGTGTGTTGTGTTAGAGGTGTGTTGTGTTAGAGGTGTGTTCTGTTAGAGGTGTGTTCTGTTAGACGTGTGTTCTGTTAGAGGTGTGTTCTGTTAGAGGTGTGTTCTGTTGGAGGTGTGTTCTGTTGGAGGTGTGTTCTATTGGAGGTGTATTCTGTTGGAGGTGTGTTCTGTTAGAGGTGTGTTCTGTTGGAGGTGTGTTCTGTTAGAGGTGTGTTCTGTTGGAGGTGTGTTCTGTTGGAGGTGTGTTCTGTTAGAGGTGTGTTCTGTTAGAGGTGTGTTCTGTTAGAGGTGTGTTCTGTTGGAGGTCTGTTCTGTTGGAGGTGTGTTCTGTTGGAGGTGTGTTCTGTTAGAGGTGTGTTCTGTTAGAGGTGTGTTCTGTTGGAGGTGTGTTCTGTTAGAGGTGTGTTCTGTTAGAGGTGTGTTCTGTTGGAGGTGTGTTCTGTTGGAGGTGTGTTCTGTTAGAGGTGTGTTCTTGTTAGTTAATTGAATCGTGCCTCTTTATTTCATTAAAATTCAATATGAAAGTATCCTTTTGGGGAACACAGTGCACTTGGAAGAAGCACTAATTATTTGCTCATTAGAAGATAATCAGAAATCAATTAGGTATTTAGTTTATATTTAAAGGCTTGGAGAGAAACCGCTTCAAATCCAGACATTAAATATACACTGAATCTTTAAAACTTTAGGAGCTAATATTGAGTTGCACCCCCCTTTGCCCTCAGAACAAGCTCAATTCGTCAGGGCATGGACTCTACAAGGTGTTGAAAGTGTTCCATAGTAATGCTGGCCCATGTTGACTCCAATACTTCCCACAATTGTGTCAAATTGTCAGGATGTCCTTTGGATGGTGGACCGTTCCTGATACACAAGGGAAACTGTTGCATGTGAAAAACCCAGCAGCGTTGCAGTTCTTGACACACTCAAACTAGTGCGCCTGACACCTACTACCATACCCTGTTCAAAAACACTTCAATCTTTTGTCTGGCCCATTCACCCTCTGAATGGCACACATACACAATCCATGTTTCAAATGTCTCCAGGCTTAAAAATCGTTCTGTCTCCACCCCTTCATCTATACTGATTGAATTTGATTTAACAGGTGACATCAATAAGGGATCATAGCTTCCACATGGATTCACCTGGTCAGCGTATGTTATGGGAAAAGCAGGTGTTCATCATGTTTTGTCCCCACAGTGGAACTTACAAAACCTTTTTTTATGGAATGGAATAAAATCATTAAAGTGGGAGATTATTACAATAAAATGATGTGTGCTAGTATCTATAAGGGATTTTGAATTAATTTCCTCATACCTCTTGTGGTTTTTCCCCCTGATTTGCAATTCATAAGTGAGAACTTTAGAAAAGTGACAGCGATCTATTATTAATGATTGGCCCGTCCAGTTCCAATACATCACCTTAGCCCCTAACACACCACAAATTACTCATTCATAAGCCATAAATAAGCAATACAAATGAACTGTGTATGCTTGCATTTCTACATACTAATTACCTCATAAAGCCAGATCCTAATTCGTTTTATTGCCATCCATATGTCTCTAGTTAGTTACCAACAAGAAACGAGTGTAGCTATGCTTTAGCATCACCTTGATAGTACTGTCTGTCATGTACAGTAGGTGACTAAAACATCACTAACAAGCCGCTAACTACCACAGCCATGATAAGATAAACAGGGACAGAACCGGAGGGTCTAATCAACACAGATCTTAAATGAACTGCATTTTAATTAGTCAGCAGACCCTAACTGCCACATTGCATCAGCTCCTTGTGGTAAGCCTACTGATGGTAAACCTTCATGCTCCTGATGGTAAAACTTCAGCCTACTGATGGTAAACCTTCATGCTACTGATGGTAAAACTTCAGCCTACTGATGGTAAACATTCATGCTACTGATGGTAAAACTTCAGCCTACTGATGGTAAACCTTCATGCTACTGATGGTAAAACTTCAGCCTACTGATGGTAAACCTTCATGCTACTGATGGTAAAAGTTCAGCCTACTGATGGTAAACCTTCATGCTACTGATGGTAAAAGTTCAGCCTACTGATGATAAACTTTCAGCCTACTGATGGTAAAACTTCAGCCTACTGATGGTAAAACTTCAGCCTACTGATGGTAAACCTTCAGCCTACTGATGATAAATCTTCAGGCTACTGATGGTAAACCTTAAGCCTACTTATGGTAAACCTTCATGCTACTGATGGTAAAGCTTCAGCCTACTGATGATAAACTTTCAGCCTACTGATGGTAAAATGTCAGCCTACTGATGGTAAACCTTCAGCCTACTGATGGTAAACCTTCAGCCTACTGATGGTAAAATGTCAGCCTACTGATGGTAAACCTTCAGCCTACTGATGGTAAACGTTCAGCCTACTGATGGTAAACCTTCAGCCTGCTGATGGTAAACCTTCAGGCTGCTGATGCACTACAGAGCTACAGGAAGTTGGGATGTGAGAGCAACATATGAAGGTAGTTAAAGAGATCAGCCGTTTTAGCTGGATTCTTTGAGACCATGCAGGCCACCAGCTGTGAGGAGAGGCTCTCTGTAGTGGGGTGGAGTGAAGGTGGGGCGGTGGGGCAACCAGAGGTGAGGTGCCGGAGCTGGGAGAGAAAGTGGGAGGGGTACAAGGTTATATACTGTATGTGTGTGTGGATCGTGGGAGAGACAAGCGCTGGAGTAATCGGTCGATGAGGGACAAGAGGAGTAAGGGGTTGAGCGGGGGTCTGAACTCTGAAGGAGCTAACAGAGCAACCTCTGCGTTGTTAGGGTCAGGATACGAGTATGCAGGGGTTTCAACCTCTATCCAGGCCCCAGCTCCCCGGGTGCAGATCTAGGGGCTAGATCAGATATGGAATGGAATAAGAGATCAGAGATGGGCCAATGGATACAACCCTAACACCCTAACACCCCTATCAGGCCTCCTCCACAGTCCAGAGGACCAGCTCCATCCCTGGCTGAGTCTGAGCCTCATTGGTGGGCTAGCTCGGCTCACTCACACTAATTAAAGGTTAAGCCGGTTCCCCCTCCATCCAGCAGGAGCAGCGAGAGGACAAGGAATGCATAATTAAAAAGCCACTGTAATTACTACGTTTCAGCAAGCAATCATATGGAGAAGGTGATAGGGAGGAATATGTGGAGAGACAGAGAGAGAGAGAGAGAGAGAGAAGAACAGAGGAGAGAGAGAGAGATAGAGGGTGGAGAAACAGATTTGCAGGACGAGCTAGAAAGTGTATGATGGAGAAAATAAGGAGGTAAGGAGATTTTTATCTTGTTTTTTTCTAGTAAGTTGTGTTCAGCAATTTAGAATCTGTTTCGTCAGTGTATTTAATTTTCAGTGTGACTTTCATTAAAATATACCCCTCCCCCACTCCCACCACCAAAACAAGAAAAAAAACACCAGCTAAATGAAGTTCCGTAGATGTATTTAACATTGGTGAGGTAATAATGACACATAATATCACAGATTCACACTTATATTCTGGACGTGTACTGAATTCAATTGGAAGGGGGACTGAAGGCAGCCTCTGAAGGCATCGTTTTCCAGGGTTTAGGTCTGGGTGCTAATCCCCAGTCAGCATGGTTCTGGAGGTAAAACACATCACTGTGCTCATACTCTGTACAACACTGTATTGGTGTAGGGCTTAGGCCCCTAGCTGCAGCCTCAGCACTGAAAGCTTCAGACATTTTTTCCTTGGGAGAAGAATACTTTTTTCCCTCCTTACTCCACTGTCGTGCTTTTGGACCCGTGTATTTTGAGGATTAGTGGCTTAATCGACCTTGTAATGGGGAGATCAGAGCAGCGTGCAGGCATGGAGAGAAGTGCACACACACACACAGTCATACACACAAACACTCATAAACACTTACTCGCACACACACATTTAAACACACACTAACATTTGCCCACAATCATATGCGTTATGACAGATGCAGGCCACCGCAAATATGAACATACACACAGCCCCCCCACCCTCCCCACCCCACACACCCCACAGACACACACAAACAACGCCCACCCACCCCTTAGAGTTACTAACACATTGTGCTGCAGACATTTACAATATGTAGACGTACAGGTAAATGCCAAAATAAAGGAAACACCACCATCCACCAGAACAGCTTCAATGCACCTTGGCATATATTCTACAAGTGTCTAGAACTCTATTGGAGGGATGGAACACCATTCTCCTACAAGAAATTCCATAATTTTGTGTTTTGTTGATGGTGGTGGAAAACACTGTCTCAGGTGCCGCTCACATTATTGTTGAATTGTGTTGAGATCATCTGGTGACACACACACATACACACACACAAACTGTTTAAACCCCCTATGCTCCTTTGAGACCCCTCTTACAAAATCACTGCGATGTCCTCATCTAGCCAGGGTAACAACATTATAGGCAACTGGGCATTTTATAGCATGTGCCTACACCTGTGTGGAGGCACATGCTTTCAATATACTTTGTATCCCTCATTTACTCAAGTGTTTCCTTTATTTTGGCAGTTAGCTGTACACACAACCTATTAGTGGTATTGTACTCCCCACTGCATCCTTTACAATGTAATTGTGGGAACAGTGTCCAAGGCTGTGTAGTCTATGGTCTTAAGGGCGTCAGTGTAATGTCTCTCTGAGAAATGAGGGGGTCTGGCTAATGATTCAGTGGACTCTAGGGGTCAGCAGCACAGTGGGTTGTACAGTGAGTCATCTCACATCCCCTCCCACTACAGCTTTTCATTTTCACTTTACTCTCTCCCTCCCTCTCTCTTTGCCCCTGCTCCCTCCCTCCCTCCTTCCTTCTCTGGGGGGTAGCCCAGGCCAGGTCTGTGTCCACCCTGCTACATTGGTCCCAGGGGCCGGGGGGTAATCCCAGTGTTATCTGGTATCAGCGGCGGTAGCGGGATCCGGTGCAGCAGGGATGATAAGATGACCAAACAGAGTGGATCATTAGAGCGAAGACATTGTGTAATCATCTCTCTAATCTCACACACTAATCCCCCATCTCTCTCCAACCGGCCGAGCGATCCAACGCAGGGGTGCATACGGGTATACCCGCCAGGCCGACACACACACTCAAACACAAGCACACACAGATGTGCATACACACACAAGTGGATGCGCACATCCACACACATAAACGCACTCGAACACACGCACGTGCATACACACATACACACTCGAACACACACACAACCCTGCCGCCACCTCTTTCACCACTTGCTCTCTCTCTCTCTCCACAGCCTACTTTTTTTTGTTTCTAAACTAATAACAGACTGGGCGCACATGGGCAACCCAGAGGAAAAAATCAATACCCTCTCAGACAAAATCAAGATTTCTTTTATCCTGCCATTCTTTTTTTCTCTCTTTTGCTTACCCTCCACTCTACCTCTCTCACACTCTCTCGCTTTCTCTCTCTTCTGCAGCAACATTTTGTTGATCTCTGTGGTAGTCCAGGGAGTCCCATGGACTAGTGCAGCAGGACTTCCACTGCTGGATCTGAGCTGCTACTCACCCCTTCTGAAGGTTGATCGATTCAAATAATAAGCTATGTTCCCATGACGCCCATCTTGATTCCCGTTGCTCTCTGACCCCTACCCTGGCCCAGTACATTCCCAGTAAGTACATTCCCAGAGGATTCCCAGGTTGTCTGACTTGATACAGTAGCAGGGTCAGGACTCTCCTACAGCTGCTCTCTGAAGGAGAGGGAGGACTGGCTGGGTCAACCCCAATACTTCTCATGGCCCCGGGATACCAACCCCATCCACTGTTGAAGCAGAGAAACAGGAGCCTAGAGAGTAATCAATCTCCTACTACTGTTACTGTAGTAGGAAAAACACACAGAGAAAAAGAGAAAGAATAGAGAGATATAGATAAGAGAGAGAGAGAGAGAGAGAGAGAGAGAGAGAAAGATGAGAGAGAAAGATCGCATGGGATTGAGATAGAGGGAGAGAGGGAACATGACACAGGAAGACAAAGATGGAGTCACTAGAGTGTCTGAGCCGAGCCGACCAGACTGGCAGTCTTCTCCAGCGCTAATGGGGAACACAGATAGAACATTATTGTTACTGAGCTCGTCCAGATGGACAACAGTAGAGAGAAAAGACCTGAACAGAGGAAGGGGATGAGGGGTAAGATGGCCGAGGAGGAGGAGAAGGAGGAGGAGGAGGGAGCGTTGTTCACTGGCTGGCTGGGAGAATGTGACGAGACATCGAGGCGAGGAGGGGAAGAAAAGACAGGAAAGGGAGGAAGAAGAGACAGATATAATGCACCATTTTTGTCTGTTTGTCTCTAAAACCTCAGGCAAGTCCATAATGCCTCTGTCATGCCAATGAAGCCTGTTTGAGATTGATTGAATTGACAGAGGCAGCCAGTGAGACAAAGATTGAAGAGAGTGAAGGGGTGAGAGGGAGAAAGGCGCCAGAATAAGGAAATAGAAAGCTCAGAAAGCCCCGTTTTTTTTATAGCTCTCTCATTTTGTCTCTGCACTTTGTTTTATTTATTTGAAGTTAGTGGCTTAATGAGATCCCTGAGGTATGGAAGACAGCTGAGAATGAGGAAAAGAGAGAGAGATAGAGGGGGATAGAAGGGGAGAAATAGACTGAGGAAAGGAAAGATTGAGGGAGGGATGCAGGGAGGCAAAGAAAGGGAATCAAGAGAAATAGGAGCGTGAATAAGTGGAGAAGGGGGAGATAGGAGATACAGGGCAATGGTGAACCAGCTCCCTCTAAAGTAGGGTTTACCAAACTCGGTCCTGGGGCCCTCCATTGGTGCACGTTTTGCACTACACAGCTCATTCAAATAATCAAAGCTTGATGATGAGTTGATTATTTGAATCAGCTGTGTAGTGCTAGGGCAAAAACCTAAACGTGCACCCAGGGGGGGGCCAGGACCCAGTAAGGGAAACCCTGGTGTAAAGTACAGTACGTTGTCCTGTAAAGCTCAAGAGAATGCCTCTAACATTCTCTCTCTCCCTCCCTCTCTCACTCCCTCTCTCTTTAACAGATAGCCACCAAAACTGCAGGGGACAGATAAAGGTGTGTGTGTGTGTCTGTGTCTGCGTCTGTGTGTGCATGTGTGTGTGTGTGTGTGTGTGTGTGTGTGTGTGTGTGTGTGTGTGTGTGTGTGTGTGTGTGTGTGTGAGAGTGTGTGAGCGAGTGAGAAAATAATGAAGCCCAATGCAGATCCCTCACCCCACTCAGACTGAGAGGCTTTGGCCACAATGCAGATCCCTCAGCCCACCGAGACTAAAAGGTTTGGCCACAATGCAGATCCCTCACCCCACCCAGACTTAGAGGCTTTGGACAAAATGCAGAACCCTCACCCCACCCAGACTGAGAGGTTTGGCCACAATGCAGATCCCTCACCCCACCCAGACTTAGAGGCTTTGGTCACAATGCAGATCCCTCAGCCCACCCAGACTGAGAGGTTTGGCCACAATGCAGATCCCTCAGCCCACCCAGACTGAGAGGTTTGGCCACAATGCAGATCCCTCAGCCCACCCAGACTGAGAGGTTTGGCCACAATGCAGATCCCTCACCCCACCCAGACTGAGAGGTTTTGCCACGAATCCCGTTTCCTGAGTCTGTTTTTTGCCTATGTTCTGTCCTGGAGAGTTTTTCCGGCGTCCTGGAACACACCCTGTCTGGTTGCCGGGCAATGTAGCCAGTTGGGGTTTCTGATTACCCGCACCTGTATCCCATCAGCTATCTGCACACCTGGTCCTGATCATCTCTCCTCTTCATAAGCCCGGACCTGACATCCATTCCCTGCCGGATCGTTAGCCATGAACAGTATGTTGTGCCAGAGTATCAGCCTCAAGTTGGATAGAAGTTGTTTTGTTGTTTGTTAGGTATTGCTTGCCTTGAACTTACCTCTGTTTGTTCTGTCTTCAGTTACTCACCCGGATCATTTACCCCATTCCCGCCTGGTCGTCAGAAGATTCCGCTTCCCCATTGGATCCACCTATTTACTCCCATCAACTCATCACCGCTACCCGCTACACCACCTGGATATATCTACCCATTCACTTGTAAATAAATACTCACCTTTTTCCTACTCTCCTTGTCCTGGTCTGCTTCTGGGTTCGACTTTGAAGAATCGTGACAGGTTTGGCCACAATGCAGATCCCTCAGCCCACCCAGACTGAGAGGTTTGGCCACAATGCAGATCCCTCAGCCCACCCAGACTGAGAGGTTTGGCCACAATGCAGATCCCTCAGCCCACCCAGACTGAGAGGTTTGGCCACAATGCAGATCCCTCAGCCCACCCAGACTGAGAGGTTTGGCCACAACACCGCGGCACCCAGCCAGCCCTTTGTGCCGAAGCAGAGGAATGGGAAACAGATGCCACATAAAATACCCTGGCAGGGGGTTTGTTTATTGATTCATTTGTTGTATTTACTCCCTTTAAACAAAGCTGGATTACTGCGCAGTCAAATGTGCACTGCAGTTGTGTGTGTGTGTGTAAGAGAGGGAGAGAGAACGTGTGGTGTGTGTGTCTATGCGTGTGTTCGCACAAGTTTGTTGTGTGTCACATTCGAACACAGTCTACCGGTGATCAACAAGATGTCGACGACAGACACCGTTTCCCTGTTTCTAGCTCTTAGCCAAAAAGCGTTGATGTGATGTGATAGCTGCTGGGGAGACTATACCAACCACTATGACACTGGTGTTCAGCTAGAAGTTCACAGGAAAAACACTGACGTAATAAGCCCCAGGGCCTGCGGTTAAACTGCACATTTACTGCGGGGTCTGCTGCAGGTGAAACTTCTCTACTTCTCTCCTGTGTTCCACTGAGAGTGTCCTTAGCTACATCCTCAGGTGCTCTACACGTCTGAAGTGGAGGATGGAGAGAGGAGAAGAAAAGAGGAGAGGAGCGGGAGGTAAGATCTCTCCAGTCTCGCGGACCTACCTGGAGTGACTCATCAACATGATCTGTCTATTTTTACTCTGAGTCTCTGACACCAATCTACTGTAATGGAGAGGAGATGTTTCCTCTACGTCTCTACTTATTCCCTAATTGCACATGGTGAAGTGGGAGCAGGGTGCTACTGTGTTCTCCTTCTCAAGAGTTCATAAGAGACCGTTCTTCAACTCCTAACCTATCTAGGAGCAATTTTAATCGACTTCCTCTTCTGTCCAGCTCTTCCGTTGTGGCTCCCGGCCTCCCACTCCGCAGCCAGCCCACTCCATTGTAGCCACCACTCTGCAGCGTTCTGCTCTGCTCCCGCTGAAGTCACAGAGGTTGATGGCTGTCTCATAACTGTCAAGCACTCACTTTCACCACGCCGGGTTGTCGGGGGCTAGCTAGACGCAGCACACCTCAAGCTGTTTTTACCCATCAGTAGGTAGAGGGGGGAAATGAAAAAGCATGTGTGACGAATTGAAGGTGAGGGTGAGAAAGCAAGCAAGTGGAGGAGGAGAGGAGATGGAAATTGGAGGGCAGAGAGGAAGAGGAGGAAGGTGTGAAGAAATGCCGAGTTGTGGGGATCGGGAGACCCGAATCAGCACTTATGCAAACGCACTGTGGCGCCAGCCACACACACACACACACACACACGCACACACACCCCCCACACACACACCTGTAAACAGCCACCCTGCATGTTTGTGTTTGTTGTGGAGCTGTGAGTATCTCCCATATTGCGGTGTCCTCCAGGCTACAGGGGGCTGGTGGAATAGAGAGAACCCCTGTTGCGCACAGAGACTATTACATGGTCTAACAGAGCTCAACTAATAACCTACACCAGATCATCCAATTCCCACTTCCTCCTTTACAGATCATCACCTATCAGAGGAGCTGGGGCACTCCTACCTCGACTCCGATCTACACCTCTCTGCTCTGCTGGTGGCCACTCTCTCTCTCTCCTCTCTGTCTCTATACTTCTGTAGAACAGGCAGCGTAGAGATGCAGTCTTAGGGCAGAGATTCACCGGGAGGTAAGAGGTTCTGATGCAAAAGTGTCCATATTTATTTACAATGCTCAATAGGTGATGGGCGGTGATGAATGTTTACCAGACTTACTTCTCAAACAAAACAACCAAACTCAGTAAGCCTAGAACTGGCTTACCCTGTAGCTTTCATAGCTGTTACAGGTTGGGGGAGTAACTGGCTCAAGCAGCCTCCCGACTTGAATTCCTCCCTCACTCTGTCTGTTTGTGTTTTATTTTGATCCCGTCGGCTGTTTGCTGCTGTTAATCTGTTTGATTAGCTGTCATGGAGCTCCAAAACAACATTTCACACCAAATATGTGGTTTTGGTGGTTGAGGACATCTGTCCCTTCTGCAAACATGATTCACACACAAATTCACAAAAATCGTAAGGCCAAGCCTACATACAGGTAGCTGACAAAATAAAGGAAACACTTGAGTAAATGAAGGACACAAATTGTATTGAAAGCAGGTGCTTCCACACAGGTCTGGTTCCTTAGTTACTTAAGCAATTAAAACATCCCATCATGCTTAAGGTCATGTATAAAAATGTTCAGTTGCCCATTATATTAGCTACCCTGGCAAACCAACTGAACACATATTGGAGATTCTGGAACGGTGCCTGAGACAGTGTTTTCCACCACCATCAACAAAACACCAAATGATGGAATTTCTCAGGGTAGAATGGTGCCGCCTCCCTCCAAGAGTTCCAGACACGTGTAGAATCTATGCCAAGGTGCATTGAAGCTGTTCTGGCAGTTCTGGTGGCCCTTTGTTTCGTCAGTTACCTGTACATACACTCCTCTGATCACCACCTGGTTGTGTGTTCACTCACCTGGTTGTGTGTTCACTCACCTGGTTGTGTGTTCACTCACCTGGTTGTGTGTTCACTCACCTGGTTGTGTGTTCACTCAGGCCTTTTTTTTTTATTTGTGTGTGTTTGTAGGTTCATGTTTGTATGTGTATCATGGTTTGTTCGGGGGTTGGTGGGGGCCCGTCCAATCAAAATGAGCTTAGGGCTCCAAAAGAGCTAGAACCGGTTGACACGGTCCCCATTTGAGGTATTAGTGCTGTTTATATGCATTTGGTTTGCTTTGTGGACAGTTGTTTTTTGTGTCTATGCCTTTGTCCTGCTGGTGGTGATTGAGTCAATGCTATTGACTGACCTCCCAGATAAAGAAAGATGACACATGAACATCATTGTATTAAACAGTGCAGTCGTGTATTGACTTTTTAATGTTGCTGTTGGACCCTGGCAAAATGGCTCACTGATTGTGTTTTAGATCAGAGACAGTGGCAGCTTCTAAAATGGACTGTTAGGGTCTGCTTCACTGCTTTCTGCCAGGAACACAATGAACCAAACACAACAAGGACTGTCTGGGGAGGGAGGGGGGAGAGAGAGAGAGCATAGGAGGCTGGTGGGTGGAGCTGTAGGAGGACAGGCTCATTGTAATAGCTGAAATGGAAAATGGTTTCCATATGTTTGATACTGTTCCATTACAATGAACCCATCCTCCTATATATCTCTTCCCACCAGCTTCCTCCTCAGAGAGAGACATATTTCCCACAGATCACACAAACCCACATAGAATTTGAAAAGAACTCAGATATGGAAGTTTATCAACGTTTGTTAGTCTAAATACCGCAGTGTGCAGTCGCAACAAGATCTTTGGCCCGTTGCCATGAGAAAAGGGAAACCAGTGGAGTGCAAACATTGTAAATACAACCTATATTTATCTACCTGCACATTGTTACAACACTGTACATAGCCAATAATATAAAATTTGAAATGTCTATATTCTTTTAACTTGTGAGTGCAATGTTTACTTTGTCTGTCTGTTCCATTTGCTTTGGCAATGTAAACATGTTTCTCATGTCAGTAAATCCCTTTGAATTGAATATATATGAGAGAGAGAGAGTTCTCTGTACAATCAAAACAGGCATTTACTAATCTACCAGAGTTAGAGTTCTGAACTACACACTAAAGCATGAAATAGATCAACAGAATATGAGATGAATATGAAAAGGGAGAATGGAAACAACCTGTTCAAATTGTATTATCCCACGTAATGTCGTGTAATCATCCAACAAAAGTGTTACTCACTGTCAGAGGTTGCTGATAACATTGTAAACAACACGTTGCATTAAACCATAGGTTTACCAGGATGGACATGAGAAAGAGATGTGATTCGGTGAGGGGGGTATTTTGAGGGACTGTAAGTGACCATCACTTGGGAAGTCTGTGTGTAGCACCAGTCTACATGGAACTGTAGTAGTTATAGTAGGGGGAGGTGCATCGACTGACTGTCTGCTGTTTCTTCACCGAGCTGGAACATTTTACCATCAGACAAATCTCCCTCCCCCACTCGTTTCCTCAACTCTTCCTCAAGTCTTTCACAAAACGTACACACACACACACACCCTTGCGTCAACCCTCCTTCCATTGCCTCACGCCTCCATTATTTTTCCTCTCCATCAACTCCGTGACACTCAGCAGTGAGCCGTGACATTACAGAAAAACAGAGAGGGTGGTAGAGAAAAGAGGGAGGTTGGGGAAGTAACACACGAGAGGGAGAAAGTTGAAAGGGAGGAGAGAGCTAAATTTACAGCAAGCAAGCGAGAGAGAGTGGTAGAAAAGAGAGTGAGGGACATGTGATTTCTTCAATGTCAGGAGGTGACGTGGGGACGGCTGTTGCTGGGGGTGAAGGAGCGGTGAGGCAGCAAACTCGATGGCCCACAGATCTGATGAGGGAGGGGTCCCCTTGAAAGAAAGAGCTGAATAATTTACAGCCAAGCGGGGGAAAGAGGGAGAGAAGAGAGCAGCAAGAAGAAAGGATAACAGAGAAGGGACTGGTGGGAGACAGCCATCAGTAATGGACAGGTACACTACGTGACCAAACGTATGTGGACACCTGCTCGTAGAACATCTCATTCCAAAATCACGGGCATTAATATGGAGTTAGTACCCCCTTATCTGCTATAACAGCCTCCACTCTTCTGGGAAGGCTTTCCACTAGATGTTGGAACATTGTTGCGGGGACTTCTTCCATTCAGCCACAAGAGCATTAGTGAGGTCGGGAGCTGATGTTGGGCGATTAGGCCTGGCTCGCAGTCGACGTTCCAATTCATCCCAAAGGCATCCGATGGGGTTGAGGTCAGGGCGGGCTCTGTGCAGGCCAGTCAAGTTCTTCCACACCAATCTTGACAATCCATTCCTGCATGGACCTTGCTTTGTGCACGCGGGCATTGTCATGCTGAAACAGGAAAGGGCCTTCTCCGAACTGTTGCCACATAGCCGGAAGCACAGAATCATCTAGAATGTCATTGTATGCTGTAGCGGTAAGATTTCCCTTCACTGGAAATCATGGGCCTAGCCCGAACAATGAAAAACAGCCCCAGACATTATTCCGCCACCAAACTTTATGGTTGGCACTATGCATTCAGCGTTCTCCTGGCATCTGCCAAACCAAGAGTCATCTGTAGATGTATTCTACCTCTATTTGAAAACCACAGAGCCAGTCCCTAGACGCATGACTAAGTCTCAGAGTAAACATTGTCATCTATCTCATATGTGTTACCACATAGGGCGGTAATGACGACATCAATATGGGAAATGAACTGACATTAGTGGAGGTCGGAGATAGAAATAGACCAGAAACATAGAAATAGGAGGTAGAAATAGTGATATTCTAACAGTTTCCATGACCAAAACATAATGAAACTTGCGGAAGAAGAAGAATGTAGGGGTTTTCTGTGTGTACTGTAAGTTAATAAAGCATTAGAAGGGATCCTTCAAAGGGCAAAGGGATGTAAGAATGGGTGAAAGTTGTGGTCAGACTTAAGAGTTCTTCATGATGCAGTCATTTTACACTCATTCCCAGGGCCACATTCTATTCTCTACATTTGAAAGAGCCGAAGAAAAAAATCATGGAGTTGTTCATAAGTTTGGGTGATTATAGCCATAGCTAATTAGCGGCAGGTTTCAATTAAACCATTAAGCAACAAGCTAATCTCCACCATTTCTCCAACCTCTCATTTGAGCTCAGATATTCATTATTTTGACAAATGGTATTAATTTTCTCACATATATAAATATTCATATTCACACTGATGCAAATGGTTTTTCAGCAACGTAACGTGCATGTGTACAGTGGGGTTGCAGTGCCATCTAGTGGTCACCAGGTGCACTGCAACATATATTAATTTACATCTTTAAAACTCCCTTGGGTGGCAGTAAAGAGTAGTGTCTCAAACTACCCCATTGCATTGTAATGGAACAGGTGTGTAAACTGGGTTTAGTAAAGTCATTGTGCTGGAGACCACTGTACTACATCAATCTTTATTTTCCTAATCAATACACTGAATCTGTAATCAATCCCTGTTGCCTAACAGTGGAGCGAACAAGGTCCCTTAATGTGTGAAAATACATGACACATTCATTGTGACAACCTAGCAACCATAGTACAGTAAAAGGCAATTGCCTAACAACCGTTGACAATACAGGGAGTTCTACCTGTATATGAGAGAGACCTACCGTACATTACCCTTTATCACGTTCCCAATCACATGGTTTAGAAAAAGCAAGACTGATCACAGTGGAGTCTCTCACAGAGTCTATTCCAGTGACCAGAGGGAGGAGAGCTATAGTACCTTCAACAGTAACCAGACTTTCTCAACAGGCATTACAGTTCAAAACCAAATCTCTCTCACAGTAATGTTAATAGGGTCTTTCCACCAATTTGGTGCCTTTTGAGAAGTGTAATTTGGTCCAAAAAAAAAAGGGATTTCACCTCATTTTAACAGTCTGTCTAAAAGAGCACATGTTCAACTATAAAAAAATGTTTTTCCCTCATCTAAAAAAATAATATTTTATTAAGGGCCTATTAAATGTTAAAATAGTAACAGGGCTGAAGATTTTTTTCTTAAATAAGCCATACATCCGCTTGTGACAGGGGAATGGAAGGTTGTTGCGAAAGGGAATGGCAATTGAATGGAAGCCTGTCTATGAGTAACAGGGTTGACGTGTTCTGCCCGACCCGCTCAGTTTCTTCACCACGAAACAGCCAAAAAGACTAGAACCAGCTAACCTGCTTTTACTCTATGATTTGACTATTAGATGTTCTATTTAACAAAAATGAATAGTTTCACCGTATTAAAAACGATAGGCCAGTTCACATAACAGGGTTGACCTTTCATTTACATCTGTCCCTCATTGTATCACTAATCACATGAAACAAATACATCTTCAGAGATGACTTTGTTAAAGTAAAATAACTATGGCTTTACAATGATGTTGAAACTTGGAGAAACTTGGGGATTAAGGGGGTTGAAATCTTCCTAGAAGTGACACAGGGTTGATGGAGGGACATGTCAAAAGGCTACGTTTTGGCACTTCAGCAAGCCTTTATACACATCTGATTGATTGAATTCTCCATTCGGTCTCTATTAAAAAAGGCACTTTGTTATAACAGGTTTTTTTAAAATGTAATATTAGTGCAGAACATTGTGCACCAATATAAAAAAGGATGCGAAAGGCACTCTTTTAGTGGAACGACCCAATAGTAAACAAGCAGATAGTGGTGGTATGTCACCACCACACTGTTTTCATCAGTTAACATGTGGTAGCGCAGTAGCAAAAGACAGAAGAAAAGTACAAAATATATACCATTTTGACTTGTAACGCCCCATTAATTGTTCAAGTGGGGAAAGTTCGGTGAATGTACTTTAATGAAATATAATTTTTGGCACTTCTGCCGTTGTGTAAAAGATACATATTGCTCAGTTCCCCCCCCACCCCGGACTATGGAGAAGTGGATATTATTTATTTGTAGTAGATTTGCTCCAAATGTCTCAGCATCATTCCTCCCAGAACCATTTATAGAGCTCAGTAACCATCTGATTCTCAGGGTGGCCTCTGATGTACTCACAGCTGTTGCAGGCATTCTGAATGGGGAAGCTGTTGATACGGACCGTGTGGATCCTCTGCCACGTGAAGTATTTACGGTACATCTCCTCATTCTCGTCCAAGAAGAGGAGGTGTTTGGCCAGGGCTCTGGGCGAGCGGAAGTCATCCACATGGATGAAGGAATCTCCAGGGATGAACTTCTCATAGTTCCCTCTTGTCGGGCCCATGACCACAGGAACTGCGCACAACTTGAGAGCGTTATATAGTTTTTCTGTAATGTAGTCCTTATGGACGGAGTTCTCAAAAGACAAGTAGAATTTACAGCTGGCCACGATCATTCTGTATTCACTAAGAGATACCTTTTTGTTGAAAGGGTCCCCGTAGGTGTGAATCCTGATGAATTTGCGCAGCTCCATGTAGTACCAAGTCCTCTTGTGTCCTGGGTTCCAGTTGCTAACGATCCAACAGACCAGTCGTTTTTTATGCGGGACAAACTCCTCCCTCTCTGTAGTCCGAGGGACGAGAGATCCATAAGGCATGTTGATGTCTGCATCCTGCCTGTAGTTCAAAGTCACATTAAACAGATCTTCCAAGCCAGGTATTCTATTCGTGTGTGCCGGCGATTCGAAATTCATCCACACCCATTTCTGGAAGGAGGGCCGTGGTTCTTGGGGCAGGTTGGATAAATCCTCTTCGATTTCTCTGTGGTGGATGAGAACGGCATCCGCTTGACTGTACAGCTCTCGGTCCGCTGTCAGGTGACAGCCTTCGATGTTGTACAAGGACCTGCAGGAGTTCAGTTTAAAGGGATGGTCAAAGGGCCAGTGCCAGACCAGCACGGTAACGTCCTGTTTGTGCTCCGCCTGGAAGTGCTTGGCCAGGACAGGGAGCCAGGTGATAGCAGGTCGGTACAGTAGACAGGTCAGCAAGCAGCCCAGCAGGAGAATGCCCATCAGGCTCTGGTGCCCAATTCTACAATTTGGTCCAAGATACGTCATTTGGCCTGTCAAAAGGAAAGGCTGTTCGTTTATAAGTTTATTAAGAACAGGCAAACACATCTAATCACTATTATTGCATGTATTCGTAAAGTTGACACTGATTATTTTAGCATGAGGACTACTGGTCAATCATAAACTCAGACTACAGGCAGGTTTTAGGGTGAGGGCAGACATCTGCTGACGAGGCTAGTTCTCTATCAGCGGACCATTTCATTGGTTCACTAGTCATGCATATTATGTGGTTGTCATAACAGTAATCAAAGTCAATAAGACAAGCTTAGGTTACTGTTAGGTTAGTGACTTCTGAAGTGACTGAGGCAGTGGTTGTCACGAAGATCCTGAGTTCACAGGACATGCTTTCCATCCAGAGAAACAAATTAGCCATGTGGTCAAACTAAACAAATACTCTGGATACTTATCCGGGCTATTGTGTGTATAGAGTCCACCCTCTGAACCCGAATATATCAATAACTATTGAGGATACAGTAAGACTATTGAACTAAGGAGTCATGGGACCCAATGTGTTGGGGGCTGTGATTTCACCCTTGCCCGGGGTAATTAACTACAGGTTGCAGGATATGTAACCTAAAGGGTTACTAATGAGAGGACAGGTTCTACGTAAACATACTACGCAGTCAAATAAAGACAGCACGTTATACAACGGGAAGTACCAGAGTAGGCAATAAATGACATGGTAATAACAAACCTGTGTGACTGTTTTGATAACAAGTTGCCATAAAGCCAGCTAATATTTAAATACATGAATATAGCCATGTAGGATCTATACACACACGGTATCTGACCAAACCTTTGTTCCGATGTTCTTTCTGTTTCGACTTGTCTGTTAAAAGAAACACAAAATCCTTTTTCTAACACAACCAATTATATAGACTTGATAAAAGACAAACACATACTAAACTCAACACTAAATCAGACAGACAGAGACTCCATTCAAACATAGAGAACAGCTACATCCAATAATTCATATCTACGCCACATTCCACATTGCTGTTCAAGGAAATAATATACTGGGTGAGGGGTGCTTACCTGCTATCTCTGCGATTTAACTTTGAACTTAAACAGAATGATGTTGCTAGCTTTGACTTAAAACCACACCTGACACCTAGCTGAGTCACATTGCACTCATGTGTCTCCACAACCTTGAGTGAGGATACGCCTAGAACTGGTGTGCTACTGCAGGCAGAGGGACAGCCTCTCTAGCCTTTGCCCTTCGTGTCACACCTTAGACACACTGCCCACTTCCCTGCCGTGTGCAATTTGTCAAAGAAATACACACCTTCATAATGTGCTTCGTTTTGTCAATGTGGGCTGGCGAGCGACCCTCCTGTAGGTTCTCACTCCTGCCCCAGAGTTGTAAATAACCTGGTGCAGTTTATCAACCAGCTAATTATTAGAATCAGGTGCGCTAGATTAGGGTTGGAGCGAAAACCTACAGGATGATAGCTCTCGGGGAACAGGGTTGGAGAGCCCTAGTATATCATGTGTAAGTAGTGTTATGAAATGTAAATAATATTTTAAAAGACAATGCATACGTGTAATGCAGTGTAAATATCAGAGAAGGAGGAAGTAAATACTCAAAATATTAATCGTAAGGTAAAGATTAAACTTGTCATCAGACAGTAAAGATTTGCTCTTCGGTAGGAGTCCTTTTGAAACCAGATATTAATTAGCTTTTTTTTAGTCTTTTGACCAATCACAGATTATTTCACATCAGCTCTTTTTCAGACTTGTGAGGCATCTGTTTCTTAAACTAGACACTCACATGTACTTGTCCTCTTGCTCAGTTGTGCACTGGGGCCTCCCACTCCTCTTTCTATTCTGGTTAGATCCAGTTTGCACTATTCTGTGAAGGGAGAAGTACACAACGTTGTACGAGATCTTTAGTTTCTTGGCAATTTCTCGCATAGAATAGCCTTCATTTCTCAGAACAAGAATAGACTGAAGAATTTCAGAAGAAAGGTCTTTGTTTCTAGCCATTTTGAGCCTGTAATTGATCCCACAAATGCTGATGCTCCAGATACTCAACTAGCCTAAAGAAGGCCAGTTTTAATGCTTCTTTAATCAGAACAACAGTTTTCAGCTGTGCTAACGTAATTGCAAAAGGGCTTTCTAATGATAAATTAGCCTTTTAAAATGATAAACTTGGATTAGCTAACATAACGTGCCATTGGAACACAGGAGTGATGGTGGCTGATATTGGGCCTCTGTACGTCTACGTTGATATTCCATTAAAAATCTGCCGTTTCCAGCTACAATAGTCATTTACAACATTAGCAATGTCTACACTGTATTTCTGATCAATTTTATGTGATTTTAATGGACAACAAAAATTATTTTCTTTCTAAAACAAGGACATTTTTAAATGACTCCAAATGTTTGAAAGGTAGTGTACACATATTATCGCTAAAAACTGCTTGCCATTAAACAGCTTTAGTACAAACTTTCACCACCTGTGATGAGCCAAACATCCTTCAGTTCTTGTTTATCTCACAAGCCTTCTGTAAACTATGAAAGCCCTCTATGTTCATGATAGATAGAGCTAAGGTTACAAATCAGCAGGGAATAAGTGAGGATTTCTGAAAAAACAGGGAATTTATTGAAAGTTTCCTGAATTTTGCAACCCTAAATAGAGCTAAATATAAGCACTATAATGTAAACAGACAGGCAATTCTCACATAAAAACTACACTACATGACCAAAAGTATGTGGCTCGTCAAACATCTCATTCCAAAATCATGGGCATTCTTATGGAGTTGGTCCCCCCTTTGCTGCTATAACAGCCTCCACTCTTCTGGGAAGGCTTTCCACTAGATGTTGAAATATTGTTGCGGGGACTTGCTTCCATTCAGTCACAAGAGCATTAGTGAGGTCGGGCGCGGATGTTGGGCGATTAGGCCTGGCTCGCAGTCGGCGTTCCAATTCATCCCAAAGGTGTTCGATGGGGCTGAAGTCAGGGCTCTGTGCAGGCAAGTCAAGTTCTTCCACACTGATCTCGACAAACCATTTCTGAATGGACCTCGCTTTGTGCACGGGGGCATTGTCATGCTGAAACAGGAAAGGGCCTTCCCCAAACTGTTGCCACAAAGTAGGAAGCACAGAATCATCTAGAATATCATTGTATGCTGTAGCATTCAAATTTGCCTTCACTGGAACTAAGGGGCCTAGCCTGAACCATGAAAAACAGACCATTATTCTTCCTCCACCAAACTTTACAGTTGGCACTATGCATTGGGGCAGGTATCGTGCTCCTTGCATCTGCCAAAACGTGATTCATCACTCCAGAGAATGTGTTTCCACTGCTCCAGAGTCCGATGGCTGCAAGCTTTATACCACTCCAGCTGACGCTTGGCATTGCATATGGTGATCTTAGGCTTGTGTGCGGATGCTCGGCCATGGAAACCAATTTCATGAAGCTCCAGACGAACAGTTTTTGTGTTGATTTTGCTTCCAGAGCCAGTTTGGAACTTGGTAGTGAGTATTACAACCGAGGACAGAAGATTTTTACGCGTTACGCGCTTCAGCGCTCAGCGGTTCTGTTCTGTGAGATTGTGTGGCCTACCACTTTGGGGCTGAACCGTTGTGGCTCCTAGACATTTCCACTTCACAATAACAGCACTTACATTTGACTGGGGCAGCTCCAACAGGGCCAAAATTTGACATATTGACTTGTTGGAAAGGTGGCATCCTATGACGGTGCCACGTTGAAGGTCAATGAGCTCTTCAATAAGGCCATTCTACTGGTAATGTTTGTCTATGGAGATTGCATGGCTGTGTGCTTGATTATATACACCTATCAGCAAAGGGATTGGCTGAAATAGACAAATCCACTAATTTGAAGGTGTATCCATATATTTTTGTATAGATAGTGTATATTGGCAGGAAGGATGTTTGGCATGCATTTTACATTTACAATAAATCATGAAAGTGGCCATTTTAGGCAATTTTTAGAGCTTATACATGTGTCCTGTAAGACCCTATGATCTGTAAACTGTACATGATACAGAAAACAGAGTGTTAAGATTCAACATTTTTCCATTAATTTATTCAACATTAAAAATATTTATATCTCAATAGTACCCTTTTTGATTTTGTTAATTTTAAGATTGTTTGGATAATACATTCTACAAGTACATACAAGTTGAAGTCAGAAGTTTACATAGACCTTAGCCAAATGCAATTAATGTAAGGGGTGCGTGTTGGTGGCAGGGAAGTCAGGTGCAGGAGAACGAACTTGGTATCAACGGAGTTGTTTAATAAATGCTGACAAAACTCCAAAACAACCTAAATGTACAAAATAACAAAGTGGGTAAAAACCCGTCACACACCAACACTAAATAGCACATCACATACAATCAAAACATTCTCCGACAAGGATGAGGGGAAACAGAGGGTTAAATACACAACATGTAATTGATGAGATTGGAACCAGGTGTGAAGGAAGACAAGACAAAACCAATGGAAAATGAATCAGTGATGGCTAAAAGGTTGGTGAAGTCGACAGCTGAACATCGCCCGAACAAGGAGAGGAACCAACTTCTGCGAAAGTCGTGACAATTAAACCATTTTTTTTCACAATTCCTGACATTTAATCCAAGTAAAAATTCCCTGTCTCAGGTCAGTTAGGATCACCACTTTATTTTAAGAATGTGAAATTTCAGAATAATAGTAGAGAATTATTTATTTCAGGTTATTTCTTTCATCACATTCCTAGTGGGTCAGAAGTTAACATACACTCAATTAGTATTTGGTAGCATTGCCTTTAAACTGTTTAATTTGGGTCAAACATTTCAGGTAGCCTTCCAAAAACTCCCACCATAAGTTGGGTGAATTTTGGCCCATTCCTCCGACAGAGCTGGTGTAACTGAGTCAGGTTTGTAGGCCTCCTTGCTCGCACAGGCTTTTTTAGTTCTGCCCACAAATGTTCTATAGGATTGAGGTCAGGGCTTTGTGATAGCAACTCCAATACCTTGACTTTGTTATCCATAAGCCATTTTGCCACAACTTTGGAAGTATGCTTGAGGTCATTGTCCATTTGGAAGACCCATTTGCAAACAAGCTTTAACTTCCTGACTGCTGTCTCGAGATGTTGCTTCAATATATTCACATAATTTTCCTACCTCATGATGCCATCTATTTTGTGAAGCAGTGGCTTCTTCCTTGCTGAGCGGCCTTTCAGGTTATGTCGATATAGGATTCGTTTTAGTGTGGGTATAGAAACTTTTGTACCCGTTTCCTCCAGCATCTTCACAAGGTTCTTTGCTGTTGTTCTAGGATTGATTTGTACTTTTCGCACCAAAGTACGTTCCTCTTTAGGAGACAGAACGTCTCCTTCCTTAGCGGTATGATGGCTGCGTGGTCCCATGGTGTTTATACTTGCGTACTATTGTTTGTACAGATGAATGTGGTACCTTCAGGTGTTTGGAAATTACTCCCAAGGATGAACCAGACTTGGCTGATTTCTTTTGATTTTCCCATGATGTCTAGCAAAGAGGCACTGAGTTTGAAGGTAGGCCTTGAAATACATCCACAGGTACACCTCCAATTGACTAAAACGACTGTCAATTAGCCTATCAGAAGCTTCTAAAGCCAATACATAATTTTATGGAATTTTCCAAGCTGTTTAAAAGGCACAGTCAATTTAGTGTATGTAAACTTCTGACCCACTGGAATTGTGATACAGTGAATAATAAGTGAATCTTATAATCTGTCTGGAAACAGTTGTTGGAAAAATGCACAAAGTAGATGCCCTAACCAACTTGCCAAAACTATAGTTTGTTTACAAGAAATGTGTGGAGTGGTTGTAAAACAAATTTTAATGACTCCAACGTAAGTGTATGTAATCTTCTGACTCCAACCTAAGTGTATGTAAACTTCCGACTTCAACTGCAACATTTCCAGAGTGGGCTCTGCTAAGCTATGATACATTTTGTAAGCACCACCAACACAGTGAATGGGAAAATGTATTAAAAGGGAACTCCCTCTGCTTGTGATTTGTTGAATGTGCAACCCTAAAGGAGAGCTGTGATTGGTTAATCACCTGTAATAATCTCTTCAAAAGTACCAGAGACCCAACTCTGGAAATGTTGCATGTTTGAAGATTATTATTGTTCCAAACAATATGTCAAAACATTTGGTGCCATATTATTAGCACACAATGATTACGTCAAGGTTGTGACTCCACAAACTTGTTGGATGCATTTGCTGTTTGTTTATAATGTCATACTTCCCATGTAATTGTAATGGTGAGAGGTTAGCATGTCTTGGGCCTTTTTTCACCCAACTTTTAATCTAAATCCAATGACATGGTGACATTTCTGTTGATTTCAAGTTGAATTCATGTTAGTTGAAATCTCAACCAAATGTAAATGAAACTAGACTTTGAACTGACATCTGTGCCCAGTGGGTGGGACCAAATTTGGTTTATATTCAAAATTTGGATGATTAGGTTGCCTAGACTTATTCAATACAAAATTATTAACTTTAATTTTATTAGGCCTACAGTTGCATAGGGCAGGACTACACAATGCAAACCTGCATATAACAAGCTCAGAACTGTGAGTTTTATTGTCTAATCATGTTGTTTTCTCTGTGTCTGTGCATAGGAAACCCAACTAGTCCTTCTTTCAAATATAATTCATATGAACAAGTTGTTGCGGTTTGACAGGTTTTCATCCTCCACAAGTCCAGGTGTTTTTCCAGGATATTTTTTTAAACCATCCCAGCTAGCACATACCATTCTGAGAACTCCCCTCACTCCAGCCTCAGCACCTGGCTCCCTGCAACCCGCCCGAGCTCTCCCTAGCCTGCACCCCATTGTCCCCCTGTTTTTCAGTAAATACCTTGGTTACCTTATCCCAGTCTCCTCGTCTGAGTCTGCTCTTGGGTTCACCTGCTCGCTCCGCGTAACATCATTAGGCCATGGCTATCCTCTTCCTTTATTTAAAAAAACACCTCACATGAAATGAAATCAACTGTCATTATTTTGTCTACTAACAACTATAGAAAAGCTCAGTGTATTAGTGAGCAGTTATCTACATATTATTCCTATAACTGCATTCTCCCTGTTCTCCTCTTCATCTCAGCGAGACATGGCTATTGTTGAGCAGGGGACGTCCCACCTTGTTGTTTTTCTACTCCCCATTCAGCACCGGGTATGTTTCCCTCGCCCTTAGTTACCTAAGGATATGGACATGCCCTGGTGAACAGGACCTTGGTATTTGCCTCGGTTGTATTCATTAGGGCAAAACGGAAAATAAGCATTTCTTATTGGACAACTTCTGTTTGCTGTAGGGTTGCAACACTAACATAACAGGGAGGCTTTGTATGGACAAGTCCATGCTTTGCTGAACTTTAATGGCTCTAACTGCCATATTGTGTGTATTAATATGATAAGATGTAGGGTGTTTTAATGCCGTTTAGCAGGGGTGTCAAACTCCTTCCATGAAGTGCCTTCTGTCTAGAAGTTAGTTTTTTACTTTCAGTTATGCCCTGGACAACCAGGTGTAGGAGTTCCTTACTAATTAGTGACCTTAATTCATCAATCAAGTACAAGGGAGGAGCGAAAACCTGCAGACACTTGGCCCTCTGTGGAATGAGTTTGACTCCTGTGCTGTATTGGATCAGTGAAATGACTGATTATGGACACATTAGGTAAAGTAGGATTACCTACGTCTACGTCTATCATGATGAATGCTGGCCTTGTGCCTTTAACCCCTATTTTACAGTTGTTAATTAATAAAGTTGCATTGCGATTTAGGCATTCATTCTTGAAGAATGTTACTTGTAAAATGTCTCGTGAGCTGAGACCATCATAACCGAAAACTCCATTGCTTGTAAACAATGCAATTATATTAGCTTCAAAACATAGTTAAAACTATCATTTTGATTTCATGGCTGGTCCTGAGAGTGATTACATTTCTCAGCCCCACAGCTCAGCTGGTTACCAAACTGCCCTTATTGTGGAACAAGCAAATTAGTAATGAGGAATATACAAGCACAGTGGCCAGCTGTACGTTCCACTTGTCATTTGACAATACGAGAGAACACCCTGACTATATGACTGAGAAACTGTTCAATGCCATGAAGTTGGGCTCTGTGCCAGTTGCCCTAGGACCGCCCAAGCAGGTTTATGAGAAGTTCATCCCAGGTGATGCCTTTGTCCATGTGGATGATTTCTCCAAACCGAAGAAGTTGGCTCAGTATCTACAGGGCATGAGTGAGGATGAATACTCTAAGTTGTTCAGGTAGAGGAAGTTCTTCAAAGTTAATTGATGTGTCTTTCCTATTAACCATGCCTGTCGAATGTGCCAATTTGGCCATCAGAAACAGCAATACCAGGTCACAACCAATCGGATCCAATTGTCACTGGGGTTAGGTGCATGAATTGTTTCAGCAACTGAGCAGATATCCTGCCTGATCCACTTTAGGCTGTGGCCTGTGAAGCCTAAGCTAAATTGGAATGAATAATTTCTAACAGACGTATGTAAATAGTGGTGGAAACCCTTGATTCTGCAGTAGACTAGAGCTTATTTTGCTTGGACATACAGTTCATTGTAATATGACATGTCTATGTTAAACATACCTAGAGCCAAGAAACTCAATATCAGGTCAAAGGTGATTGCCTAAAAATGTTAGGCTATTCTGCCCTACAAGGGCGAAGTGCAATAAAAGTGCAGTAACTACGAATTCGTCAAATATATTTGATCTGTTGTAATGGCCAGCTATATTAGCTGATTAATGTGATATTTAGTTTCCTGACACAAGAACAAGCAAGTCAATCAGAATATATCATGAAGTACCCAAAATTGCTCTCTGTCTAGACAGAAAAGACTTTGAAGTCAGATTTTGCAGTTACTTTTTTACATGGCTACTGCTTTTGCCTTTGAGGGCAGTATTGTGGGTTTGCTTTGTATTGAAATAACATTATTGTGTATACTTTTTTATTTTATGTATGTAACTTTCTTCATTTAAAATGTGTTTGAAGGCATTCTGTTGTGGGAATAAGTTGAGAATGTGTTGAGAGCAGGTTTGGGTAGGTTACTTTCTAAATGCAATCCGTTACAGTTGCTAGTTACCTGTCCAAAATTGTAATCAGCGACATTACATTACTGAGTTTGGGTAATCCAAATGTTATCTGATTACTTTCAGTTACTTTTGGATTACTTTCCCTTTAAGCAGCATTAGAAGGTGACAACAATCTATTGCAGGATAAATCAATGTTAGAGTTTACATAGATTGCCATTAATGGATGTTGCAGGTGCGTCGGCCGTGTCCGAGGGGGATCAGGGGTTGTCGGTGAACCGCAAACTTTTGCTCCATGAACTGTGGCCTCTCGCTCTGGCGAAGGGCGGTGGGGGAAAGGAGGGCAACCTCCCCCTTGTACCCACATCTGCCCCCTAACTCCTCTCCTCCCCCATCTGATGATTAGCAGAGCAGAAGCAGGCTTCCTACAGTCTGCATCAAGGGCCCCCTACGGGCTTTGGCCCCAGGGGTTCAGACCCTGTAAGCCCTCGCATTAATCAGGCCCTTGATCCGCACTGTGCAGCCATTGCAAGAGCCATTTTTCACTGGCTGTCCACTGATCTGCAGTTTAAACTTCTTCAATTCAACCATTATCGGGTTAAAATACACATACAGCACCAGTCAAAACTTTGGACACACACCTACTCATTGCAGGGTTTTTCTTTATTTTTATTATTTTCTATATTTTCTCAGATTTCAGCCCAAATAAATGCTTCAGAGTACAAGTAACAGACATCTCAACATCAACTGTTCAGAGGAGATTGTGTGAATCAGGCCTTAATGATCGAATTGCTGCAAAGAAACCACTACTAAAGGACACCAATAAGAAGAAGAGATTTTGGGCCAAAAAACACAAGCAATGGACATTAGACCGGTGGAAATCTGTCCATTGGTCTGAGTTCAAATTTGAGATTTTTGGTTCCAAATGCCGTGTCTTTGTGAGACGCAGAGTAGGTGAACGGATTATCTCTGCATGTTTGGTTCCCACCGTGAAGCATGGAGGAGGTGTAATTGTGTGGGGGTGCTTTGTTGGTGACACTTTCTGTGATTTATTTAGAATTCAAGGCACACTTAACCAGCATGGCTACCACAGCATTCTGCAGCGATACACCATCCCATGTGGTTAGCGCTTAGTGGGACAATCATTTGTTTTTCAACACACCTTCAGGCTTTGACCAAGGAGAGTGATGGAGTGCTGCATCAGATGACCTGGCCTCCACAATCACCCGACCTCAACCCAATTGAGATGGTTTGGGATGAGTTGGACCACAGAGTGAAGGATAAGCAGCCAACAAGTGTTCAACATATGTGGGAACTCCTTCAAGACTGTTAGAAAAGCATTCCAGGTGAAGCTAGTTGAGAAAATACCAAGAGTGTGCAAAGCTGTCATCAAGGCAAAGGGTGGCTACTTTGAAGAATCTCAAATCTAAAATACATTGAGTTGTTTAACACTTTTTTTGGTTACTTCATGATTCAATGTGTTATTTCATGGTTGTGATGTCTTCACTACTATTCTACAATGTAGAAAATGGTAAAAATCAAGAAAAACCCTGCAATGAGTATTTGTGTCTAAACTTTTGACTAGTACTGTATACATTTGTGAGAAGCCATCCACAACAACCACTATCCATAATGTGCAAAAAGCTAATAGCTAAATAAGAGAGCAGCAGTGTGATTCACATCAATGCGCTATATAGATATCAATAATAAGTGATATCTGTACGCCCTTAAACTACACCACTGTGTTCTGCCTTACAAACAGGACAAGGAAGTGGATCCCATGCAGCGACCCAAAAAAACGACTCCGAAAAAGAGGGAAACGAGGCGGTCGAGGCGGTCTTCTGGTTAGACTCCGGAGACGGGCACACCGTGCACCACTCCCTAGCATTCTTCTTGCCAATGTCCAGTCTCTTGACAACAAGGTTGATGAAATCCGAGCAAGGGTAGCATTCCAGAGGGACATCAGAGACTGTAACGTTCTTTGCTTCACGGAAACGTGGCTCACTGGAGAGACGCTATCCGGGGCGGTGCAGCCAACGGGTTTCTCCACGCATCGCGCGGACAGAAACAAACATCTTTCTGGTAAGAAGAGGGGCGGGGGCGTATGCCTTATGGCTAACGTGACATGGTGTGATGAAAGAAACATACAGGAACTCAAATCCTTCTGTTCACCTGATTTAGAATTCCTCACAATCAAATGTAGACCGCATTATCTACCAAGAGAATTCTCTTCGATTATAATCACAGCCGTATATATCCCCCCCCAAGCAGACACATCGATGGCTCTGAACAAACTTTATTTAACTCTTTGCAAACTGGAAACCATTTATCCGGAGGCTGCATTCATTGTAGCTGGGGATTAATCAATAAAGGCTTATCTGAAAACAAGACTCCCTAAATTTTATCAGCATATCGATTGCCCAACCAGGGGTGGAAAGACCTTGGATCATTGTTACTCTAACTTCCGCGACGCATATAAGGCCCTGCCCCGCCCCCCTTTCGGAAAAGCTGACCACGACTCCATTTTGTTGATCCCTGCCTACAGACAGAAACTAAAACAAGAGGCTCCCACGCTGAGGTCTGTCCAACGCTGGTCCGACCAAGCTGACTCCACACTCCAAGACTGCTTCCATCACGTGGACTGGGAGATGTTTCGTATTGCGTCAGATAACAACATTGACGAATACGCTGATTCGGTGTGCGAGTTCATTAGAACGCGCGTTGAAGATGTTGTTCCCATAGCAACGATTAAAACATTCCCTAACCAGAAACCGTGGATTGATGGCAGCATTCGCGTGAAAGCGCGAACCACTGCTTTTAATCAGGGCAAGGTGTCTGGTGACATGACCGAATAAAAACAGTGCAGCTATTCCCTCTGCAAGGCTATCAAACAAGCTAAGCGTCAGTACAGAGACAAAGTAGAATCTCAATTCAACGGCTCAGACACAAGAGGCATGTGGCAGGGTCTACAGTCAATCACGGACTACAGGAAGAAATGGATGTCTTGCTCCCAGGCAGACTAAATAACTTTTTTGCCCGCTTTGAGGACAATACAGTGCCACTGACACTGCCTGCAACGAAAACATGCGGTCTCTCCTTCACTGCAGCCGAGGTGAGTAAGACATTTAAACGTGTTAACCCTCGCAAGGCTGCAGGCCCAGACGGCATCCCCAGCCGCGCCCTCAGAGCATGCGCAGACCAGCTGGCCGGTGTGTTTACGGACATGTTCAATCAATCCCTATACCAGTCTGCTGTTCCCACATGCTTCAAGAGGGCCACCATTGTTCCTGTTCCCAAGAAAGCTAAGGTAACTGAGCTAAACACCTACCGCCCCGTAGCACTCACTTCCGTCATCATGAAGTGCTTTGAGAGACTAGTCAAGGACCATATCACCTCCACCCTACCTGACACCCTAGACCCACTCCAATTTGCTTACCGCCCAAATAGGTCCACAGACGATGCAATCTCAACCACACTGCACACTGCCCTAACCCATCTGGACAAGAGGAATACCTATGTGAGAATGCTGTTCATTGACTACAGCTCGGCATTCAACACCATAGTACCCTCCAAGCTCGTCATCAAGCTCGAGACCCTGGGTCTCGACCCCGCCCTGTGCAACTGGGTACTGGACTTCCTGACGGGCCGCCCCCAGGTGGTGAGGGTAGGCAACAACATCTCCTCCCCGCTGATCCTCAACACTGGGGCCCCACAAGGGTGCGTTCTGAGCCCTCTCCTGTACTCCCTGTTCACCCACGACCGCGTGGCCACGCACGCCTCCAACTCAATCATCAAGTTTGCGGACGGCAACTGCTCCGCCCTCAACCGTAAGGCTCTCCAGAGGGTAGTGAGGTCTGCACAACGCATCACCGGGGGCAAACTACCTGCCCTCCAGGACACCTACACCACCCGATGTTACAGGAAGGCCATAAAGATCATCAAGGACATCAACCACCCGAGCCACTGCCTGTTCACCCCGCTATCATCCAGAAGGCGCGGTCAGTACAGGTGCATCAAAGCTGGGACCGAGAGACTGAAAAACAGCTTCTATCTCAAGGCCATCAGACTGTTAAACAGCCACCACTAACATTGAGTGGCTGCTGCCAACACACTGACACTGACTCAACTCCAGCCACTTTAATAATGGGAATTGATGGGAAATGATGTAAATATATCACTAGCCACTTTAAACAATGCTACCTTATATAATGTTACTTACCCTACATTATTCATCTCATATGCATACGTATATACTGTACTCTATATCATCGACTGTATCCTTATGTAATACATGTATCACTAGCCACTTTAACTATGCCACTTTGTTTACATACTCATCTCATATGTATATACTGTACTCGATACCATCTACTGTATCTTGCCTATGCTGCTCTGTACCATCACCATTAATATATCCTTATGTACATATTCTTTATCCCCTTACACTGTGTATAAGACAGTAGTTTTGGAATTGTTAGTTAGATTACTTGTTGGTTATTACTGCATTGTCGGAACTAGAAGCACAAGCATTTCGCTACACTCGCATTAACATCTGCTAACCATGTGTATGTGACAAATACAATTTGATTTGATTTGATTTGCTGTCGTCCTCCAAGCGTTTATTCAAATGGTATAATCTTTGGATAATGACAACAGTCACACCATTGGAAGGCATAGTTTGGACTGTAGCCTATAAAAGCCTGTTCCTACTATTTTCTCGCGATCGTTCAAACAAACGCATTTGATGTGTCGTCATAGTGGTCTCTGATTTCTGGTCAGACTCAGGCAGAAAAATGTCATATTTTTTCAATGCTGATTTAAATGTAATTGAGGATATGGAAAGGTGCAAACATCCTTCTGAATTTAAACGTAAACCAATAAGTAATCGTCTGGTTTTTTAAAAAGTAGTCTGTAATCTGCTGGTAAGAGATTACAGTTAGTTCTTTTGTATTCCGTTGGGAAATGGAAAGATTTTCGGGGAACGAACGTAAAGGTGAAAAATGTACAACACTTTTTTTTGTAAAAGCGTTGCAAAAAGTCTGTCCACAAGATGTCGCTACATCCCTGTGTAAATCACTCAACACTTCAGATCACAGCTACTGTTATGCTGATAGTCTGCCTATTTAAGTAACACTGTTTGATAAATGACTGCTTGATGGTCCTAAAATTCTTTAATACAGCGAATGTTGGGGTCTATTGTGTGTCCTGTCCTGTCCTCTCCACTGTATCACCCCTTGAACCACATATGACCTGGACAACTTTCTCACAGCCTTCAGTCATCACATTGACGAATTTACACTACAGGACAACAGGAGGAATTTACAAACAAGAAGTGGGAACATTGACTATTGTATATGGCACTTATTTATGGCATCAGATTCAGTAGTAGTTGCACAACGTTTGGGCCTTCCTACTTGTACACTGGCAGTAGCATCCTGTGTGAACACCACAGATAAGATTTTCATAACCTATCTGGAACCTGCTCTCCTCTCTAGTGTTACTGCGTTGATTGTTTATTTCAATCTGGCCTTCCCAGTTTACAGGCCTGTCACTGCTATAACCTCATCAATTCACATCTGTGCAGGCAACAGTATGAACTGTGCTGTATGGGAGTAGGAGCTGGTTGTCAAATGGGTGTCATTTAAAACAAGATACTTAATTACACCTGTAATTACACTGTAACAAGGACCCTTTAAAATGAAGTGTTAACCCATGTTGTTCATATTGTTGGTGTCGCACAACTTCCAGAGGCAGACAGATTGAGTTATGAGCAAAGTAACATGACACAATCAGTCCTTACTCAATCACGCAGAGCTTTGGGAGTGTTGGTATGGCAGAGCTGATGATACTCCGGTCAGGTAGGGGCTCACATTACCTCACTGCTGAAGGGGAGCTCGGTACTCTTGCAGTGGTCAGCTGAGGCGGACAGGGCCTTTATAGTCACCTGAGGGCTCTGTTTACCTCGGCTCACATGCTGGCCCATCCGGATCCCTCTTTGGCGTTCATAGTGGAGGTGGACACGTCCGAGGCTGGGATAGGAGCTGTGCTCTCTCAGCGCTCGGGTACGCCACCGACGCTCCGCCCCTGTGCCTTCTTCTCGAAGAAGCTCAGCCCGGTGGAGCAAAACTATAATGTGGGGGACCCGGACCTGTTGGCTGTCATCAAGGCTTTGGTAGGTGTGGAGACATTGGCTTAAGGGGGGTAGACACCCTTTTCTCATCTGGACTGACCACCACAATCTGGAGTACATCCGGGCAGCAAGGAGACTGAACCCTCTCCAGGCAAGGTGGGCCATGTTTTTCAACTGTTTTGTGTTTACCCTTTCTTACAGACCAGGCTCCTAGAACGGTAAGGCAGACGCATTGTCCCGGCTGTATGACACAGAGGAGCGGCCCATGCATCCCACTCCCATACTCCCCGCCTCCTGACTAGTGGCGCCGGTAGTGTGGGAGCTGGACACGGACATTGAGCAGGCGTTACATGCAGAGCTTAGTGAAATAATGTACAGGAATTCTCAATTACCCACAATCCTCAAGCAAACTTGCTACAATATTGTTTGTTTTACAGAGCATGCTCATGCATAAAACCAGTCAACATTGCAGTCTGAGCTAGGACTGGGCTGTGCCAACTAGTAACCATGAATTCCAGCCTGGTCTCATAGACTAGATGTAACATGGTAAAAGTAAATCCGGGAAACTCAAATTAGCATAATATGTTATGTTTGGTATGGTTATATAAAGACAGAAGGTTACTTGAGGCAAAATCGAAAGGAGGGTGGTTGTTCGGAGTGGATTGGTGGGCGTATAACACAAATAAAAGGTTGATTGTTCGAATTTCATCAAGGACAACTTTAGCATTTTAGCTAATTAGCCACTTTAACCATCAGTCAGTTGCCACACTTGATGTTCTGACTCATTTTCTGTATTCTGACACATGTTATGTTCTGAGTTCATCTTCTGTCTCACTTTGTAAAAAAAAGAAGAAGTTCTGCAATCCAGAGACAGAGTCCAGAAACAGACAGAGAGATACAATAGCTGACCCACTCAATCTCCCAGCACACTTTCCTGTGTGGGAGGGTGGATAAAGTCCAAGAGGAAACCATGTTTGTGTGTGTGTGCAAATGTACAGCTGGTCGCTGTGTGCCTATGGTTTAAACACAGCTGTCTGTGTCGAATACAGTACTTCTAAGCTCACATCTCAATGTGAACAGCCACTGGTGTTGTTCTATGTACTGCCGGTCATACAATAAGTAACCTATAGCCATACTGCCAGTCATACTAAAAGTAACCTATAGCCACACTGCCTGTTATAGTATAAGTATAATCCCAAGGCTCGATCCTAGGCCCCACACTCTTCTCAATTTACAGCAACATAGCTCAGGCAGTAGGAAGCTCTCTCATCCATTTATATGCAGATGATACAGTCTTGTACTCAGCTGGCCCCTCCCCAGATTTTGTGTTAAATTCTCTACAACAAAGCTTTCTTAGTGTCCAACAAGATTTCTCTACCCTTAACCTTGTTCTGAACACCTCCAAAATAAAGGTCATGTGGTTGGGGAAGAAGAATGCCCCTCTCCCCACAGGTGTGATTACTACCTCTGAGGGTTTAGAGCTTGAGGTAGTCACCTCATACAAGTACTTGGGAGTATCACTGTCACGCCCTGACCATAGAGAGCCTTTTTATTCTCTAATTTGGTTAAGTCGGGGGGTGACTAGGGTGGGTAATCTAGGTTGTTTTGTTTCTATGTTGGTCTGGTATGGTTCCCAATCAGAGGCAGCTGTTTATCGTTGTCTCTGATTGGGGATGATATTTAGACAGCCATTTCCCCACTGTGTTTTGTGGGATCATGTTTATGTGTAGTTGCCTGTGAGCACGCCATAGATTCACTTGTCGTTTGCGCTTTATTGTTTTTGTGCGTTTCACGAATAAAAAGATGTGGAACCCATATCACGCTGCGCCTTGGTCCAAATGTTCTTACGACGATCGTGACACCATGCTAGATTACGGAGACATAATTTAAAGATCGGCAGGTAAGGGTGCTCTCGAGCAGCTAGATGTTCTTTACCATTCAGCCATCAGATTTGCCACCAATGCTCCTTATAGGACACATCACTGCACTCTATACTCCTCTGTAAACTGGTCATCTCTGTATACCCGTCGCAAGACCCACTGGTTGATGCGTATTTATAAAACACTCTTAGGCCTCACTCCCCCCTATCTGAGATATCTACTGCAGCCCTCATCCTCCACATACACCATCCGTTCTGCTTTAACATTCTGTTAAAGGTCCCCAAAGCACACACATCCCTGGGTCGCTCGTCTTTTCAGTTCGCTGCAGCTAGCGACTGGAACGAGCTGCAACAAACACTCAAACTGGGTCGTTTAATCTCAATCTCTTCATTCAAAGACTCAATCATGGACACTCTTACTGACAGTTGTAGCTGCTTTGTATGATGTATTGTTGTCTTTACCTTCTTGACCTTTGTGCTGTTGACTTTGCCCAATAATGTTTCTACCATGTTTTGTTCTGCTACCATGTTGTGTTGCTACCATGTTGTTATGTTGCTACAATGCTGTTTTGTCATGTGCTGCTGCCTTGCTATGTTGTTGTCTTAGGTCTCTCTTTATGTGGTGATGTCTCTTGTTGTGACGTGTGTTGTCCTATATTTATATTTTATTTTTAATCCCAGGCCCGTCCCCGCAGGAAGCCTTTTGCTAGGCTGTCATTGTAAATAAGAATTTGTTCTTAACTGGCTTGCCTAGTTAAATACAATTTGATGTAACCTATAGCCATAATGCCTGTCCTACTATACGTAACCTATAGCCATACTGCCTGTCCTACTATACGTAACCTATGGCCATACTGCCTGTCCTACTATACGTAACCTATGGCCATACTGCCTGTCATACTATACGTAACCTATGGCCATACTGCCTGTCATACTATACGTAACCTATGGCCATACTGATTTCCGAAAAGTTTAATAGGACAGGCCTCATAAAATGAGAAGATTTTATTGAAAAATATCTAACCAACGTCTCTACCTCACTATCCTTACCCTGTCACAGGAAGCAGCAGATTTTACAGCGTTCCTAAAACAGCTGCCAGGAAATGGAACCTATGTCACCATCAGGGTATCTATTCAATAGCCTGGTCCCAGATCTGTTTGCGCTGTCTTGCCAACCCCTATGGTCATTGTCACGCCACTGGCACAAACAGATCTGGGACCAGGCTATCTATTCAGGGGCTGATTAACAGTGGGACCAGGGTCGGTACCCTTTTGCCTACACACTGTACTGTACAGCCGACAGTACCACGTTGTTCACACACTAGTGAAAGTTCTGAAGCTGTGGTCAACCACCTCAGACTGGTGTTAGTGCCACTTTCCATTGTGGACAGGCAAGGTGCTCTCATTTTAACATTTTTTTTTCCATGAAAGTAATCAAAACGTAATTATCTATCCAGTGCAGTATATCAGCTATGTGGTGGTGCTGCTGTAATGCTTGACACGATGCAACAGTTCTGTTTATGTTTGTAGCTCAACAGTTCATTGGTTGCAGAGCAACAGCTTGTTTTATAAGAGGATGTGGTTATGAGGGGGTGGTTTTCAGGGTTGAGTTAAATATATTCTGCTTTATAAAAGGCTGGCGTAGAGTAAGAGAGCAAGGAAGTCACAGAGCGAGCTGTGAAGACATGATCTATACTAGATATTAGATCATTTTGTTATCTTGTAATGACTTTTCAGTAGTTGAGACAGGCAGCCCATGTTTGAGGGCTGTCTATTGTTTGAGCCTTTAGAAAGAAACACAAAAAACAGATCCAAAATAAAGCCCAAACATTTGTCAAATTTATTCATCATCTGCAGGAACAGGAAAAGGGGTGAGGAGACATCAGGATGAGCTGAAACCGTGCCAAGATCATATCTATTGGCCTGTGATTGGCTCGCTAGCATATAACGGGACTGTGTGGAATTGTGTGTTGAATGGCTAGAGGAGGAACTTTGGGACAGAATAAACTGGTGTGTGAAGTGAATGTACAATGACCCATAAAAAAAATCACTCCAAGATCAGTGCAAACCACTTACCCACTGTGCAAAAACATTGCATCACTGTTTCCATGTCATTTCAACCCAAAAAAACTGATTGGGTTTGCAAAAATTCATTAACGTAAGGGAATGTTGTATTTTTTTCACCTAACTTTTAACCGAAATCCGATGACAGGGTGAAATGTGGTTGATTTCAAGTTGAATTCACATTCAATTCAAGTTGGTTGACAGCTCAAACAAATGTAAATCCAAACTAGACATTGAACTATGCATTACAATCAGTCAGGCTATTATGGTGAACATGCCCATTTCTGGGGTAATATGATAAAGGGTAAAACTGTCACGATGTTCGTAATAATGAATGTCGGACGTTGAGTTCCACAATTTATTAAAGAAGTGAAACTTTAGCAAAGACTAAACAATGAACAAACAAACCATGACTACAACAAACTCAAAGCAAACATTCAAACAATATCCCATAGCCCACAGGTTGAAAAATGCAACTATGATCCCCAAGTATGATCCCCAATTATAGACAACGATTACCAGCTTCCTCTAATTGGGAATCATACAAACCCCAACATAGAAAATTAAACCTAGAACCCCACATAGAAATAATAAACTAGACTAAAACCCCTAGTCACGCACTGACCTACTCTACCATAGAAAACAGGCTTTCTATGGTCAGGTCGTGACAAAAACAGAAGGGCAAACTTTAATCTGACATGACATTTGACATGATTTAGGGTTTTTCTGTATTTAGTGAAATGTTTTATTTTCCTTGGTACTGTAGCCCAGTCTCACTGACTGGCTTTAACGTCAGCTCTGAATACAGTCTGTGGTGGACTCTTCATACATCTGTGCTCCACTTCTTTTCTAGTAGGGTCCAGAACATGTACAGCAGGCTAAATACTGTTGTAATCCTATGTATAAGAACTACATTATCTAAAGCAAAGGCTTTGTGTACATACTCATTGTGAGTCTTAGGAAGTACATCTTCCCACTAAACTATTATTTTTGTTTTTATGTATTGTAAGAAAGTTGTTGGGAAATGAGCTACACTAGATGAATTATTGGCAGTGATAAGTCATAAGAATCCTTGGCGCCTACAGGCAGTACGTACAACAGACCCACACTAGGAATCTAGGAATTCTTTGATCCCATTGTTGGCACCACTAAAGTCTTGCCCGGGTCAGATTCTAGTCACACAGTACAGCAAAACTGCTGCTCCTCCCTGGGCACCAGAACAAATCTAGTCAAGGCCATGCCATGCCAGTTGTCTGTCACCACTAGGTCCACAGGTCACCAGAGCTCCATGCCTGTGCTATTGTTTAGGAGCGAGGAACACTGGCGTATTCCAGATGGCGGTTCCCACCCGTCACCCAAATGTCCTCACCCCAAGACCCAAATTAGACAGAGCTATACTTGTATGAACAGACCCTGTATACATTCATTGGGACGTAAGAGTTATAAGATGGGAGGTAAGGACCCATTTGCATTAGTTAGTATATACACTGAATGCACAAAACAAAACACCTGCTCTTTCTATGACAGACTGACCAGGTGAAAGCTAAGCTCCCTCATTGATGCCACCTGTTAAATCCACTTCAATCAGTGTGGATGAAGGAGGAGACAGGTTCATGAATGATTTTAAACCTTGAGGCAATTGAGACATGGATTGTATGTCTGTCATTCAGAAGGTGAATGGGCAAGACAAAAGATTTAAGTGCCTTTGAATGGGGTATGGTAGTAGGTGCCAGGTGTGTCAAGAACCGCAACGGTGCTGAGGTTTTCACGCTGATTAGTTTCCTGTGTGTATCAAGAATGGTCCACCACCTAAAGGACATCCAGCCAACTTCACCCAACTTCAGGAAGCATTGGGTCAAGATTGACCAGCATCCCTGTCGAACGCTTTCAACATAGTCCAAGCCCCGACGAATTCAGGCTGTTCTGAGAGCAAAACAGGGTGCAAATCAAGATTAGGAAGGTGTGTAAAAATAATTATTTAGTATGTTTAAAAAATAAAATAAAAAATGTAAACATACACATGGAAACATTACAAAACATCCATTACATCACACCTGCCCAGACACACATGCTCACACCGCAGACAGACGGAACACTGATTTTCGAGCATTCCCAGAAGGCATGTATTATTGAGTCATTGTTAAAATGACTGCCATTGAGCTGTAGAATTTGTGAATGTTGTCTCTTGTGTAATACATTAGTTTACACTGGATTAAGAGTACATTTGTTACCTGTAATTGTGTTTTATGTTCCAATATTTCCTCACTCTTGTGCCAATATCAGTCCTTTTAAGTCTTGGTTCCAATAGTTTTATTTTTTAAAGAGATTGGATAGTTGGATAGGCTCTTCAAGTTTTGTATATCATACAAATATAGTTCTGACACAAATAGGATTCCCTCAACATTACTCTGGCGTCCAAAAGATTCGGTAAAATATACGTTTTAAGTTGCATGTTTTGAAAATATCTACATTGGTCAATCTAGAATTGCTTTTAATGTGGTCATGGAAATAAATGCATTCCCTAGTCATTTTGTTGATCTCTGCTCTTTAGGGTTCCATGACATGACCTCTCAGACTACTCTCTCTGAGACAGGTAGATATGTTTGCTTTAGGACATTTATACTGTATATAACCCTTCTTACAGGTTTAGGATCTTCATTTGACCGGTTGGTAGAGCATGGTGTTTGCCATGCCAGTGGTGTGTTCGATTCGCACGGGGACCAGTACTGGATAAGAGTAAAAAAACGTATCCACTCACTACTGTAAATTGCTCTGGATAAGATGTAAAATAATCCTGCAGCAACAGGATTTGGTCCCGTGCTCCTGCTTTTTCTATTCTCTCTTTTGCTAGTCCTCCCGGTTTTGACCCTTGCATGCCCTGACTCTGAACCCGCCTGCCTGACCATACTGCCTGCCCTGACCTCGAGCCTGCCTGCCACTCTGTACCTCCTGGACTCTGACCTTATTGTGATCTTTTTGCCTGTCCACGACCATTCTCTTGCCTGTCCCTTGGAAACTAATAAATATCAGAAACGCGAACCATCTGCCTCCTGTGTCTGCATCTGGGTCTCTCTGTGCCCAGATGGTTATAGGTTGGTCAAAATGAGGCTACATGAAAAGTGGAATACTGTTCATGTGTGTTAGTGTGGGTTTTCAATGAATGAATGTAAATTACAAAACTTATCTGCATTTCCTGTGATCAAATTAAGTGCCTACAGTGGTGAGGTCTGCCACTAAGGTGTTGACAACACCATGACCAAAAAGAACTGTCTCTATAACATTGTCAGAAACGCCACGTTGCACTCGGCTTCTTTGCTCTCAGCCCTCCTTCTTCCTCTTCTAAGACAAATCATAACTGTACTAGCAAGACTAGCAGAAGTACAGTTGATATACTGTTGAAGATGTGTTACAGTGTAACGGATCTCGTCCTCTTCTGAAGAGGAGTAGCGAGAAGCATCGGAGGACCAAAACGCAGCGTGGTAAGTGTCCATAATGTTTAATAAAAACAACAGAACACTGGAACAAACCAATAACGTGCATCAACGAAACAGTCCCGTGTGGCGACAAACACTGACACGGAAGACAAACACCCACGAAACACAGGTGGAAAAAAGGCCACCTAAGTATGATTCTCAGAGACAACGACACCTGCCTCTGATTGAGAACCATACTAGGCCGAACTCAGACACCAACATAGAAAAACAAACAGACTGTCCACCCCAACTCACGCCGTGACCATACTAAACAAAGACAAAACAAAGGAACTAAGGTCAGAACGTGACACAGTATGACAACGAATGTCTGTAACTACCCATCCCTGGTCTGGGATCGTAATCATCGACTGACACTAATTAGCATAACGCAACGGACATATATTACTAGAAAATATTTATATTCATGAAATCACAAGTGAAATATATTGGAACACAGCTTAGTCTTTTGTTAATCACCCTGTCATCTCAGATTTTGAAAATATGCTTTACAGCCAAAGCAAGACAAGCATTTGTGTAAGTTTATTGATAGCCTAGCATAGCATTATGTCCAGCTAGCAGTAGGCAACTTGGTCACAAATCACTGAGAGCCATCAGGTGACCACTTACGCAATATAGTCGCTTACGCTCATTCTTCAACATAAATGCGTGAAACTATGTCAAAATGCTGTAGACACCTTGGAATACATAAAAAAAGGAATCTGGTTGATAGCACTGCTCAATAGGGACGCATCGGAACGCAGAGCTTTCAAAACATGAGTCACTTCCGGATTGGATTTCTCAGGCTTTCGCCTGCAATGTCAGTTCTGTTATACACAGACAATATTTTTACAGTTTTGGAAACTTTAGTTTTCTATCCTAAGCTGTCAATTATATGCATATTCTAGCATCTTGTCCTGACAAAATAGCCCGTCTATTTCCCAAAAATGAAAATACTGCCCCCTAGTTACAAGAAGTTAAGAAAGTGGCATTAATAGTTAAAATCCTAAAGAAATTGATTATGACACAACAGCAACGATGATATTGTTCCTTTGAGAAAAATGTTGACTGCATTTTCTGTGTCTTTACAAAATAAACCACACTTTCAAAATTATGCTAATCCTGTGGTTTGTGTGGATGACTATTCTGTTTTCTGTCCTATACTTTTAGAAAACAGAGCTTTAAAATAAATGTTTTACTTTAAATCATAACATTTGATTTACCCACAGCTCCCAGAAAAAAAAGTTGATTTTAATGTCCATTGTTAATGGATTCCACTGGGAGCTTTGTACATTACACTACATTGTTACATTGTTATCAGTATGAACAGACGCCATCTGCTCAAAGACGAAAAGGAGAGAACCATATATTTGTCATCACCACCATTAATAGACAACCACAGCCTATGGGAGTGTGTCCAAGCAGTGTTCTGTATAACAATGAACAGTCTCACTACCCAGACTCCTTAATGTCTGATTCAATTTAGACCATACAGTCTGATAGAGTGGAGGAAGTGGAAAACAAGGTTGTAGATAGAAAGAGAGGGGGTGGAAACTATTTGCACATCATAGTGTATATCCATAATGACATTTGAAATGTCTCTATTCCTTTAGAGAGAGAGAACGAGGAGACCACCTAAAAGGAAGCAATTCCTAAAACTTCCATAACAAAGCCATCACCTACAGAGACATGAACCTGGAGAAGAGTCCCCTAAGCAAGCTGGTCCTGGGGCTCTGTTCACAAACAGACCCCACAGAGCCCCAGGACAGCAACACAATTAGACCCAATCAAATCATGAGAGAACAAAAAGATAATTACTTGACACATTGGAAAGAATTAAACAAAAACAGAGCAAACTAGAATGCTATTTGGCCCTAAACAGAGTACACACTTATTTCACTTGCTTTGGCAATTTAAAGAAATGTTTTCCTTGCCAATAAAGCCCCTTAAATTGGAGAGGCCAGTTTAGGTCATGTTGTCATGGAACCCTAAAGAGCAGAGATCAAAAAATAAAAACAGCAGCAGTTGCTAAACCCCCCTCGTCCTCCAACCTCATTCCCCCCCCCCCCCCCCTTATTTCAGGGGCGTGACTCAACACCAGCGGCTCAGCTGAAACTGCCCAGAAACCTCTTAGTATGTCAGTGAGCCAGACACAGCCCAGACCACCACAGCCAAACACACAGGGTGGAAGAGAAGGAGAGCGAGTCAGAGACAGAGAGTTCTAGGCAAGTGATGAGAGCACAGTGACTACTTGTCATTTTCTCTCTCATTTGGTGATGTCAGCAGAGCTCAATCTACTAGACAGAAGCTTGACTGAGTTGATGGATACGGGTGCCATTTTTCTTCAGTAAAACAACCCTGAGAAGTTTGGAGAAACTCCTGAGAAGAAGAGAAGACGGATCTTTATCACACTTTTGAATAGACCGTTCAGATAGGGGCAGAGTTTCAGCCCTGGTCTAATCTTGTGCGTTGTGATTCTCATAGAGATAGTGAGATTCTTCTTCACCATGACAGGCAGACTGCATCTCCTGATTCTGGGTGAGTCCTTTTTGTAAACTGTTTACACAGAAGTCATGTTGCCATGGAGAAGGTTGTGTGTTTGGGAGAGAAAGCACTAAATCAGACAGTGTTTATGTTTGGTCGGGGATGGTTAGATGAAGAGTAAAGTAAAAGACTTGAAGAGGCCAAATCATAACTTGAATTCTCACTTAGTCTCCCATTGATATCACATCATAACTTGAATTTTCACTTAGTCTCCCATTGATATCAAAGCATAACTAAGTGATCATTTGACTTAAATTTGCCTGAAATGCTAACGTGCAAATTCATTGGCAGGTCATCATGATCAGGGTCCCACAGGAAGTCACTACAGGGTTGAACACCTCTCAGTTTAGCCTGCTCCAAGATCTGTTCTTACTGTCAAATCAGATCACATTTTATTTGTCACAGACACATGGTCAGCAGATGTTAATGCAGGTGTAGCGAAATGCTTGTGCTTCTAGTTCCGACAATGCAGTAATATCCAACGAGTAATCTAACCTAACAATTTCACAACTACTACCTCATACACACACACACACACACATGTAAAGGAATGAATATGTGATAAGTGATGGTACAGAACGGCATAGGCAAGATGCAGTAGATGGTATAGAGTACAGTATATACATATGAGATGAGTAATGTAGGGTGTCTTGACAACCCCTATGGTCATGGTCACATGCCAAACAAACAGATCTGGGACCAGGCTACTCTCAGATTGCATTAGACATCATTTCTGACATAAGCTGAAACTACATTTAGGAACAACTGGAAAATGTTATTAAGTAAAGCAGAATGTTGGAGTCAGTGGTGGAAAAAGTACCCAATTGTCATACTTAAGGAAAATTAAAGGTACCTTTTTATAGAATATTACTCAAGTAAAAGTGAAAGTCACCCAGTTAAATACTACTTGAGTAAAAGTCTAAAGGTTTTTGGTTTTAAATGTACTTAAGTATCAAAAGTAAATGTATATATCCTTTCAGATTCCTTATACTATGCAAACCAGAAGGCACAATTCTTGTTTTAAAAATGTATGGTTAGCCAGGGGCACACTCCAACACTCAGACATCATGTACAAACAAAGCATTTGTCCTTAGTGAGTCCGCCAGGCAGTAGGGCTGACCAGGGATGTTCTCTTAAGGGTGTAAATTGGACCATTTTCCTGTCCTGTTAAGCATTCAAAATGCAATGAGTTCCTTTGGGTGTGAAGGAAAATGTATGGAGTAAAAAGTACATTTTCTTTAGGAATCTAGTGAAGTAAAAGTTGTCAACATAAAGAGTGAAGTACAGATACACCAAAAATCTACTTAAGTAGTACTTTAAAGTATTTTTACTGAACTACTTTACACCACTGTGAGCTATTTTAATCCTTTGTATTGAAATGAGTCAGATGACAGCAGAAATGTATCGTTCTTCTCAGTAATTGCAGGTTTACTGATATAGTGGTTTAATCATAACATTTGAGAACATCGAAGACAAGGTAGGGGGGAGAGCACAGCAAGTTCCTTTGAGATATTTGAGGCGACAACGTGCCATTGTGTGCCAAGGTTGGAATCCATTTAAAATCCTGTTAATAGCCTGTTGAAATTGAGTTCAGTTTATTGCAACTATTTTACATGTGGCTAATAGATCTGTCTTGCTTCCTTGTGGAATCCCTTTTACGGCATTAGCATTTATAACTTATTTCCAGTAAGTGGAAAATCATCAAGTACTTTTTACTGGTTCATTGAGTAAGACAGAGCAATAGGGACACAGCTCTTGAAATGGAAACAATGACACTCATCAGAACTGAATGGAACCTAAAGGACAGACCGTTGTCATAACACTGAATGACTTTTGGGAATCTGAGGACTAAAAGCCTGAAGGAGCACAGTCAGAGGAATTAGCAGTAGACAGAGAGAGACACTCTCCCTATTCTTCATCCTAGACTCTGGGTCCCTCTCTCTAAATAGACCCTCTGTTCCTCTGCCTTTAACAGTGGTATCTATACTCTGATCTCCCCTGAAGCACCCCACAGTCTGATAACACTCACACCCCTCATGCATGCACACACACACACACTTTGAGATTAAAAAAATATCCTTGTTGCCATGACATCACAGCGAGGTGATAACATTCAGTGTGATTTCTCGCTGCCGTGAAGAAGACAGGAAGTCTTTGATGACACATTGTAAGGGGTGGCTAATTGAGGAGAGGTGACTATCCCTCTTTATGTGCATTTGGTTAGTTAGTGTCTCAATGGCTGAAACCTTGTCACATTCTTTAGAATTTAGAAGTATCAAATAAAGTGTTATTGGTCACACACATATTTAGCAGATGTTATTGGGGGTGTAGCGAAATGCTTGCAGTAACAATACACATCTAAAAAGTAAAATACTGGAATTAAGAAATATAGAAATATTAGGACAAGCAATCTTGGAGTACGGAGTATATAAAACAGTATGTAAAGTGACCAGTGTTCCATGACTATGTACATAGGGCATCAGCCTCTAAGGTGCATGGTAGAGTAACCAGGTGATAGCGGTCTAGTGACAGTGATTAAAGTTCAGGGCAGGATATTGGCCGGTGGCCAGCCAGTGGTGACTATTTAACAGTCTGATGGCCTTGAGATAGAAGCTGTTTTTCAGTCTCTTGGTTCCAGCTTTGATGCTGCACCTGTACTGACCTCGGCCTGTTCACCCCGCAACCATCCAGAAGGCGTGGCTCGGGTGGCTGAGGTCCATGATGGTCTTCCTGGCCTTCCTGTGACACCGGGTGCTGTAGATGTCCTGGAGGGCAGGCAGTGTGCCCCGGGTAATACATTGGGCAGACCAGACTACCCTCTGGAGAGCCCCGTCTTTGTGGACGGTACAGTTGCCGTAACAGGCGGTGATACAGCCCGAGAGGATGCTCTCAATGGTGCATCTGTAAAAGTTTGTGGGTCTTATGGGCCAAGCTGAATTTCTTCAGCTTCCTGAGGTTGAAGAGGCACTGTTGCGCCTTTGTCGCCACACTGTCTGTGTGGGTGGACCATTTCAGATTGTCAGTGATGTGTGCGCCAAGGACCTTGAAGCTTTTCACTTTCTCCACTGCGGTCCCGTAGATGTGGATGGGGGTGTGCTCCCTCTGCTGTCCACAATCTGGTCCTTTGTTTTGTTGAAGTTGGACAGGTTATATTTCTGGCACCACTCCCCCAGGGCCCTCACCCCTTTCCCTGTAGGTTGTCTCGTCATTGTTGGTATCAGGCCTACTACTGTTTTGTCGTCTGCAAACAAACGTGACGAACGTGGCCACGCAGTCATGGGTGAACAGGGAGTACACAAGGGGGCTGATCACGCACCCTTGTCGTTTGAATGCCTTACGAAGGGCATAACTGGACTGTTTGTACTCAACTATATTCCCAGTCACTTTGCGGTGGTTTTACACGAATGCTGCCATCTATCCACAGTTTTAAGTCACAGTGGGAACAACATCCCCTATGCACTTCCTGATGAACTCAGTCACCGTGTCAGTGTATATGTCAATGTTATTCACAGAAGCAACCCGGAACATCTCTGTCCGCATGATCAAAACAATCTTGAAGCATGGATTCCGATTGGTCAAAGGGTCAAATTCAGGAAAGTTATATTTCTGGCAAAAATGCTTGTGAGTTACCGCCGCTCTAATATTCAAAAGTTATTTCTGGCTGTATGTAATAATGCAAAGGATGTTCTGAGCTAATAAGGTGAGAAATAACATAAGGAGCCATGAACAGGGCGACCATGTCTATCAGCGCCATCTTGAAAGCTATGCAAGGGGAAATAGATTATAAGCTTTGGGAGGCAACTAAGGGTAGAATAATGACAAGCCATGATGTCAACTGTCACACTCTGGCAAAACAGTTATCTGTGGAGGGAAAACACGGAAGATCCATTCTGCTACTCAGTTCAATGGTAGCAACTGGAAAGTTAGTGTCAGTCTGGTTGGCAGATGAAGTGGGGGAGGATAAATGGAGGGTTGTGAAGGGAGAGAACAAAGCTACTGTATCAGAGAACATTGACAGATGGTTCCTTAATATTTTTTACTAGTTAGAGTGAAACAGAGCGCACCAACTTAAACAGTGCCTACAGATTGTTTAAGAAGACTCTCTCTCTGACCACAACATTCCACACTACTGCTGCCTCTCTCTACCCATTACCACAATGGACTGACTACCCATTTACTATCATACAGACTGAGGTCTACAGTCGTTATCACACAGTCCCATGCCAGGTGATGGCTTCCTGGTAAAGAGGAAATGGTCACCTCCGGACAGCCGTGTGCAATTCAGGGGTTATTATGGGCATATCCTGTGAGCACAGTTGCCGTAGGAACAATCTGCTGAGATCCAGATAGGGGGTATACCTTTTTGAACAGAGAGAGATAAACCTTTACAAACTATTGCTGCAAGTTTGTGCCTGAAACTTCTCCAACTGATTATTTTTTTTATTTATTTTACCTTTATTTAACTAGGCAAGTCAGTTAATAACAAATTCTTATTTTCAATGAAGGCCTAGGAACAGTGGGTTAACTGCCTGTTCAGGGGCAGAACGACAGTTTTGTACCTTGTCAGCTTGGGGATTTGAACTTGCAACCTTTCGGTAACTAGTCCAACTCTCTAACCACTAGGCTACCCTGCCGTCACAACCATAGTCAAAGGTCGGTTCTACAAAAGTAGTTTTGTTACTCCCCCAATACCATTAATGTTCTGTGCTATCCAGGATCCTTGGGACGTCCCTACCATATTGAATTTGAAATGTAAAAAGGTAAGGGTGAAGGTTAGGGTAAGGTGAGGGTTAAGGTTAAGGTTAGGCTTTAGGGTAGGGATGTTCCAAGTATCCAGGATAGCACTGACCATACGATAATGGGACAACTTATTGTAGAATCTGCCTGTTGCTTACTCTGCAGCTCTTCACCTTGCCCTGCTGATGGAACATGTATCAGGCTGTCCTAAAGGATTCTCTACAAATGGGAAACATTGCATTGGTATGTACATGTCTGTCTTGTATTATATCTTCTATATAGAGTTGAAGTCGGAAGTTTACATACACTTACGTTGGAGTCATTAAAACTCGTATTTTCAACCACTCCATAAATGTCTTCACAAACTATAGTTTTGGCAAGTCGGTTAGGACATCTACTTTGTGTATGACAAGTAATTTTTCCAACAATTGTTTCCAGACAGATCATTTCCCCTATAATTCACTGTATTACAATTCCAGTGGGTCAGAAGTTTACATACACTAAAGTTGACTGTGCCTTTAAACAGCTTGTAAAATTCCAGAAAATTATGTCATGGCTTTAGAAGCTTCTGATAGGCTTATTAACATCATTTAAGTCAATTGGAGGTGTACCTGTGGATGTATTTCAAGGCCTACTTTCAAACTTGGTGCCTCTTTGCTAGACATCATGGGAAAATCAAAAGAAATCAGCTGAGACCTCAGAAAAATCTTGTAGACCTCCACAAGTCTGGTTCATCCTTGGGAGCAATTTCCAAATGCCTGAAGGTACCACGTTCATCTGTACAAACAATAGTACGCAAGTATAAACACCATGGGACAACACAGCCATCATACCGCTCAGGATGGAGACGCATTCTGTCTCCTAGAGATGAATGTACTTTGGTGCGAAAAGTGCAAATCAATCCCAGAACAACAGCAAAGGACCTTGTGAAGAGGCTGGAGGAAACAGGTACAAAAGTATCTATATCCATAGTAAAAACGAGTCCTATATCGACATAACCTGAAAGGCCGCTCAGCAAGGAAGAAGCCACTGCTCCAAAACCTCCATTAAAAAAGCCGGACTACCGTTTACAACTTTACATGGGGACAAAGATCGTACTTTTTGGAGAAATGTCCTCTGGTCTGATGAAACAAAAATAGAACCGATTGGAAATAATGACCATCGTTATGTTTGGAGGAAAAAGGGGGATGCTTGCAAGCTGAAGATCACCATCCCAACCGTGAAGCACAGGGGTGGCAGCATCATGTTGTGGGAGTGCTTTGCTGCAGGAGGGACTGGTGCACTTCAAAAAATAAATGGCATCATAGGGAGGAAAATTACGTGGATATATTGAAGCAACATCACAAGACATCAGTCATGAAGTTAAAGCTTGGTCGCAAATGGGTCTTCAAAATGGACAATGACCCCAAGCACACCTCCAAAGTTGTCAAAATGGCTTAACAAAGTCAAGGTATTGGAGTGGCCATCACAAAGCCCTGACCTCAATCCCATAGAAAATGTGGGCAGAATTGAAAAAGCGTGTACGAGCAAGGAGGCTTACAAACCTGATTCAGTTACACCAGCTCTGTCAGGAGGAATGGGCCAAAATTCACCCTACTTATTGTGGGAAGATTGTGGAAGGCTATCTGAAACGTTTGACCTGAGTTAAACAATTTTAAAGGCAACACTACCAAATACTAATTGAGTGTATGTAAACTTCTGACCCACTGGGAATGTGATGTAAGAAATAAAAGCAGAAATAAATCATTCTCTATTATTTGGACATTTAACATTGGATTAAATGTTAGGAATTGTGAAAAATGGAGTTTAAATGTATTTCGCTATGGTGTATGTAAACTTCTGACTTCAACTTTGTCTGTTATATTTTAAATGACCATTCCCATTCCCCAACCATTCTACCTCTTCACACTCTCAATAACTCTGTTTTTGACCCCAGATGAGAATGAGTGTAATCCTCCTAGTGATGACTATAACTATGACACTGAAACACCACATATCTGTGGTAAGAATGCAGCATGCATCAACACCAATGGAAGCTTCTACTGTCAATGTGCTCCTGGGTTCAGATCATCATCACAGTGGATGAACTTCACAGCTGACTCACCTGAAAAATGTCTAGGTAAATGTTAAGGAAATTTTTATCAATGATGACTAATTATGTATACATTTCAATCAGGACTGACTAGTACAAATGCTATTATGTACTGTACATATATGCATTTTCTCTCTTGCTCCCATTCCCAATTGTATATAATATAGTCAGGAGTTTAGTAACAATGACGGTCTGTTCATTTGTACAAATGAATGAACTATCTCCAGACTGTCTAGAATGCTGATTTACAATGACGGACCTTGGCTTCAGGCGAGGAGGGAAGGCTCGAGAACTATAGGGCCTCTCTACTAGTGTCATGAGATAGATAGAGAGAGAACATTTAGAAAACGCTGACGTCATTTTCAGTTTATAACCTGTGGAAAAATGTGTATGTACCAGTACGCTCTTGAATTAAACGCTGTTACCTGACTTTTAAGACCAGGGCTCTGTCCATTCTTATAAAAATATTGGGTCTTATAATCCCTTTAGAATGCATTAATGAATTCTGATTGGGAAATAATACAGAGGAATTTAGAATTCCTCTAACAGTAAACAACTCTCTTTTTTAGTTACCTTATAGCATTTCTATACATTGCAGTCCTGGCCAGAGAACACAGCATGCAGCAATTTTGGAATCCACACACTTATTCGCTATAGTGACTATACTGTACTGAACAAAATATAAACTCAACATGCAACATTTTAAAATAATTTACTGAGTTAGTGTACATAAGGAAAACAATCAATTGAAATAAATTAGGTCATTATCTATGGATTTCACATGACTAGGAATACAGATATGAATCTGTTGGTCACAGATACCTTAAAAAAAAAATAGGGGTGTGGATCAGAAAACCAGTCAGTGTCACGTTCGCCATAATGATGAGACCAAGGCGCAGCGTGAGTAGAGTTCCACATAATTTTAATAAACTGAAACTCACCTAACCAACCGAACCGTGACGCTTCTGATGTACACTAAGGCAACTATACATAGACAAGATCCCACAACACAAATGAGGAAAATGGCTACCTAAATTTTATCCCCAATCAGAGACAACGATAAACAGCTGTCTCTGATTGGGAACCTTATCAGGCCAACAGACATAAAAAAAAAACATAGACATACAAAAACTAGAGTACCCACACTAGTCACACCCTGACCTAACCAAAATATATAGAAAAACATATCTAAGGTCAGGGCGTGACAGTCAGTATCTGGTGTGATCACCATTTGCCTCATGCAGTACAACACATCTCCTTCGCATAGAGTTGATCAGGCTGTTGATTGTGGCCTGTGGAATGTTGTCCCACTCCTCTTCAATGGCTGTTTAAAGTTGCTGAATAGTGATCGGAACTGGAACACGCTGTCGCACGCGTCGATCCAGAGCATTCCAAACATTCTCAACATTTCTGGTGAGTATGCAGGCCATGAAAGAACTGGGACATTTTCAGCTTCAAGGAATTGTGTACAGATCCTTGCGACATGGTGCTGTGCATTATCATGCTGAAACACGAGGTGATGGTGGCTGATGAATGGCACGTCAATGGGTCTCTGGATCTCGTCACGGTATTTCTATGCATTCAAATTGTCATAGATTAAATGCAATTGTGTTCGTTGTCCATAGCTTATGCCTGCCCGTCACTCTGTTCACAACATTGACATCAGCAAACCGCTCGCCCACACAACGCCATACATGTGGTCTGCGATCACTAGGTCAGTTTGAAGTACTGCCAAATTCTCTAAAACAACATTGGAGGAGGATCTTGGTAGAGAAATTAACATTCAATTATCTGGCAACAGCTCTGGTGTACATTCCTGAAGTCAATTGCACGCTCCCTCTAAACTTGAGAAATCTGTGGCATTGTGTTGTGTGACAAAACTGCACATTTTAGAGTGGCCTTTAGTTGTCCGCAATACAAGGTGCACCTGTGTAATGATCATGCTGTATAATCAGCTGCTTGATATGCCGGATTAACTTGGCAAAGGAGAAATGCTCACTAACAAGGATGTAAACAAATGTGTACACAACATTTCAGCTCATGAAACACGGGATCAACACTTTACATGTTGCGTTTATATTTTTGTTCAGTGTATATTCTACGTTTGCATTTGAGGTGTGACTGACTATTCCTTTCTCTGTGCCTCAAGACATCAACGAGTGTTTGGAGAATAAGGACATCTGTGGTCCCAATGCCGAGTGTCACAATACATTAGGGTCCTACTCCTGCATCTGCAATGAGGGGTTTGTCTCCAGTACTGGAGTGGAAATATTTATATTTGGCCAAGGAGTCACATGTGAAGGTAAGATACCAAAGAGAACTGGTAATAACACTAAATATCAAAAGATGTGTACAGTACATCCAGAGAGCATATCAGGCATATACAGGATGTCATCCTGTATGAAATGGTGAGAGTTTCCTTTTCCTAATGGTCGTTTTTACCCACATGTAGATAGAAACGAGTGTGAGGACGACATCACAATTTGCGGGAAGCATACACAGTGCGTCAACACACCAGGCAACTACTCCTGTGTCTGCAATCCAGGGTTTGGCCTGAAGTCTGGCAACGCTCAATTCACAGGGAATAGAGAATCGTGTGAGGAAATAACAGATCAGAAAGCCACCACAGACCAGACAGCAACCACAGACAGTGAGGATGCTCAAGGTGCTAAAGGTATGGGAGGAATTGTATTATCACCCTGGATGGATTTAGAAATCCTGGTTGGAGGCCTCCAGATTTCCTGCTAATTCCAGGAATCTTCCAACTGGGATTTGGGGAAAACCTGGGAATTTTGAGAAATTTCAATAATATTTTATCTATACCCCTTGATGTATTTTGCTCAATTGCTCCTCTTCCTCATGAAGCACCAGATACTAATTTCTTTATGACCAGAATGTGTAATTGATATTATGTGAATTGATCGGTTTTAGGTAGGTCTGAACATCTTGTGAAAATGTCACCTGTGCTTTCTGTCATTCCTTTGTAGACTTGTGTAAAATAAATAAGTTTATCTGTGGAGGGAATGGAACGTGCCATAATGCCACCAACGGTGGCCATCGGTGTGCGTGCCATGCAGGATTCACCAACTACGGAGACCCGCAGGGGAGATGTACTGGTGGGAATGACATTCATAGATCATCATTCTCATTGAGATGGAGCTGTTTCAACATTCAAATGTCAATACTTCCACTGCATGATCAAGTTGTCATCACTTCATCAATCATTTCATAATAAAATATATTTTCCTTTAAGATGCCTTATTCACTCATCTCTTCTCTTTCCACAGAGTTGAACTGTGATATGTTTGCGAGCGAGAAGCAGATGGTAAGCCACATGAGTAGACATTTTGTTCTGCAGAACAAAATACAGACTAACTTCCTCTTCTCTCTACCTACCCCCCACGCCTGCTCTCTCTCTCCTCACTTTCTCTCCTCATCCCTCGTTCTCAGGTCATCCCAGGTCTGCAGGATGCTGTGGCCCTGATGAGGACCAGTTGTCTGGAGTTGAGGGAGAGTAATACGGCAGAACAAGTCGATGGAGAGGCCCTGCTAGAGGTACTACTGCTTATGTATTTGAGGCCCTTATTTATATTTACTTACTTACTTACCTTACTTATATTTGAGGCTCATTATAACCCAGGCATCCATCATAGAGGTTGACATATGCAGGTTCAGACTCAGCCCACACACATTAAGGAAAGGATACATGCAGGGAAACAACGACTGACCAGCACTGTTGCTTGCTCATAATGGAAACTTTTGATGTATCATCCTCATCGGCAGACTCGATAGCCTTGGTTTCCTCGCCTGGTTCACCAACTACTTATCTGATAGAGTTCAGTGTGTCATATCGGAGGGTCTGTTGTCTGAGCCTCTGGCAGTCTCTATGGGGGTGCCATAAGGTTCTTTCAATTCTTGGGCCGACTCTCTTCTCTGTATTTATTTTTAGTGACTGTGTCTATGTACCCCTCCTCCCCCACCTCTCTCTGTCTCTGTAGACTCTGTTGTCTGCTATAGACAGGCTCCTGTCTGGCGGGCCTCTGAAAAATAACAAGGAAGTGAGTGTCTTGCTGGACCTGGTAGAGACTGCTCTGAGAATTATAGGACCTCTGCTGAAACATCCCGAGACCAGGAGGTTCAAAACTCACACCGGTAGGAGAACATCCTGAACTAAGCCATGAGTCCAGACAACATAAACTCAGCCATGATTGTTTTGGCTTTTGAAGCCACCTAACGGAAGACAAGTTGTTATAACTTCCTTCGTAGAATATGTTTATTTGTGGCCATTTTTGAATAGCTTACAAAGTTTTTCATTAGATTATATGGGTTGACTTTTCATTGCATAATTTCCTGTGCACAAGTCTGCCTTTCTAGCAGAAAGGAGAGTTGTAACATTCTGTTACATTCTGAGAGTTGTAACATCTCACCTACTGTAGGCCTGTTTGTGAAGATGTGAATGTATTTGCTTCCAGAGGTGGAGCTGTTGGTGCAGAGAAATGCCTCCTCACCCCAGGGGCCCCTCACCTTGTCATCTACACACGCTCAGCTAGACAGCCACTGGGAGACTGCTGCTGGAGACACCTCCTACCCAGGTTACCATCTTCATCATCCTCATCTTCATGATCAGCTTCAACACTGCCATCATAATCCCACCACAATCATCAGAACCTATCTTTATAATGTAATGATATAATGTGAAATGAATGTACACAGTGTACAAACTCCTAGACTTAAACATTTGCTTTCTCAGGATTTGCAACAGTGTCCCTGCTCAGCTATAAGGGTCTGGAGACATCCACCAACCATTCCTTCTCAGGGCTGCAGGCACAGGAGGGCCACAGCTTTCAGATCAACTCCAAAGTGGTGACGGCCACCATGAGTAACAAGGACACATCCTTTCTCAAGGAGCCAGTCACATTCACCTTCTCCCATTTGAAGGAGGTGAGGAGCAAAAGCATTACCCCTCTATCCCATTATTATGGTCTATGTGAATGTGGCAGTATCAAATCTTCTTCATATGCTTATATGCTGCACCTGCTTTGCTTGTTCTGGGATGGTCACTGTGTGAAGTGTCCTGGAGTAACATAGTTTTTCTACCTCTCTTCTATGGTAATTATGAATGTTGTTTCCCAGACAGATGAAGGGAACTACACCTGTGTGTACTGGGATGAGTTGGGAGAAGGGACCTGGTCTGATCGAGGCTGTTTCCTGGTGCAGTCCAATGCCACCCACACTGTGTGCTCCTGCTACCATCTCAGCAGTTTTGCTGTTCTTATGGCTCTCTATGAGTTCAAGGTGAGGGGGATTTTTCTTAGTCTAGCTGTACTTCTGTTGTAAGATAGAGCAGGAACAATGCCTTTTCTAATAGTTTCATTTCACTGTCTATGTAATTGTGCAATAGGAGATCGTTTGGCTTTTAAAAAGCTTGCATTCATTTGAGAACAGTGAATCCATTAAGATTTTTTCTGTTTTAAATTAGTTCTGTGTCTTGCCTGGCTAGATAGGGCTCCATTATTATTTCTCCAGGGGTATGTTGTCTATATTATTAAGACACATGCATGAAAGTTGTGTCAGTCACTGTGACTCACAGGAGGTTGGTGACACATTAACTGGGGCTCGTGGTAATGGAGTGGAATAAGTGGAATGGTATCAAATACATCAAACATATGGTTTCCATTTACTCCATTCCAGCCTTTATCATGAGCCATCCTCCCCTCAGCAGCCTCCACTGCTGTGACTATATGGTGACGTGTCTTCGCCTCTCCTCCCTCCAGGACACATTCCAGCTGCAGCTGATCACCTGGGTGGGCCTGTCCCTGTCCCTGCTGTGTCTCTTCATCTGCATCCTCACCTTCTCCCTGATCCGCTCCATCCGGAGCACCCGCAATACCATCCACCTCCACCTCTGCCTCAGCCTCTTCATCGCCAACCTGATCTTCCTCGTCGGCATCTCACGCACCGAGAGCCAGGTAAGCTTGCATCCAACCAATCACATACGCTCTGCCCTCGAGGCAGAATTGCCCTTGGGAACAAGACTGAATAAGGACAATTCCACTGAGCTTTTCTGGCCGTGGGCGGTCAGAGGATGTGACAATGTGTGTAACATTTACATGTGGCGTACGTACTCTGTCCATGTGGGTGGTGAGAACAATGTTTTAGTAGGAAGAAATGTTAATGTATGCAACGATTGTGTTGTGGGTAACTTATTGTACTGTGAACCTTATCACTATCTACAACATATGTCATTTTGTTCAAATGTAGTTTTCTCAATCACTCTCACCCCTTTATTTCCTTTCTCTTCACCCTCTCTTCCTCAGGCTGGTTGTGCGGTGGTGGCTGGGCTGCTTCACTTCTTCTTCCTGTCGGCGTTCTGCTGGATGTGTCTGGAGGGAGTACAGCTCTTCAGAATGGTGGTTCTGGTCTTCAACACCACCTTAAGGCCCCTCTACATGATGGCGGGGGGCTACGGCGTTCCTGCTGTCATCGTCGCCATCTCTGCCCTCGCCAACGCCAAAGGATACGGAACCGAGCGCCAGTGAGTGACCACTACATTGATCCCTGACAGTGTCTGACTCTCTGTCCTTCTCTGTTGTGTACTATAGAGATCAGGTATTCGTGTGTCTTCATGTGTGCATTGTGTGTTTTAGCTGCTGGCTCAACCTTGAGGATGGATTCATCTGGAGCTTCTTTGGCCCTGTCTGTATCATCATCATGGTGCGTATCACAGATGAAAGGTGGAATAGTTTCATCACTCCTACTTACAATGTTTTGTGTCATGTTAGAATTCTACTTATCTCCCTCTCCTCTCCTAGGTGAATGTGTTTTTCTTCCTCATCACAGTGTGGAAGTTGGCCCAGAAGTTCTCCAGCCTGAACCCTGACCTTGACAAACTCCGCAAATTCAAGTGAGCCGGCAAAGAAACGGACGTTCTCACACAGGCTACGTTATAGCCCATAACAAAGGACCACTGTTTTTCCTGGCCAGAACATGTGGGAAAAAAACAGGCCTTACTATAAAATGACATGCTCTCAATCTAACTTTATGTGTGTTTGTCGCCTCCTGCAGGGCATTCACCATAACTGCAGTGGCTCAGCTGTGTGTGCTGGGCACCATGTGGATCTTTGGCTGTTTCCAGTTTGAGGAAAGCACGCTGGCCATGTCGTACCTGTTCACCATCCTCAACAGTCTGCAGGGGGTCCTAGTGTTCCTCATGCACTGCCTGCTCTCTAAACAGGTACGTCACGACTCAAGACTCTGTCAATCAGGGTCCTTGAAGCAGTTCTAATATGGACATCGTACAGGTGAGTCCAAACTGTTGGGCTTGGTGGGATGAAATGTCATCTCAGTAGTGGGCCGCGAACCAAAAAACCTGAAATAACATTGTTCATCAATACATAAGATCATTCTGGAAGCTTCTGGCAGTCCAAACCAAATGTCAAGGACCAAGTCAAAGACCCCCCCCCCCCCCCCCCCCTAACAAAAGCCTAGGGGAGGGATTCAGCATTGTATAAATAGTCCCAATGTAATGTTAAAAGGGGAGCGAACATGGCTGTCTTAGAATGTTGTAGTGTCATGTACATGCACCATTATGCTCATTCTATATAGTATTTTTTAGAAGCTAACAGTGTCATGTAAAATGCATCATAATGCAGAAACCACATTGGCCCAACTCTCGAAATAAATGACTTTGGGTTATACTACTTTGGCTGAATTCCAAATGAGTTGTTAAGTGTTTAAATAATACTGATTGGGTTTAGTTTACTGTAGGGCCTACAGTTAAGGGTAGGCCAATATGTGCTTGTTGGACTCATAACAACTATGGTGGATAATTAAGATGATGCATAAAAGCTGTTTACCATTGAAATAAATGGTCAAGGTTCTGTCTATGTAAATGACCGTTCCCTCTCTCTCATGAGCATGCTCTACCGCATGCTCAAACATGGTCACACTAGAGAAGGAACGCCTACTTACAGAGACAGGAACAATGGAGGAATGAACAGCTGGTTCTGGTCTACTTATTCCCTTCCTCCCACCCCTGCTCGACCAGCTTTCTCTACCGTCTTTGCTCATAGTGCTCTCTTTTGCACCTTGTAGGTGAGAGAGGAGTATGGCAAGATCCTGGACAGCATCTGTGCACTGCAGAAGACGAAGTACTCAGAGTTTTCCTCCAACCAGTCAAGCAACAGCAAATCACAGGTATTAACTCTTACTAATTGAGTAGCCAATATCTAAAAGAACAGAAAGTCCAACACTGTTGAATTTGAGTGACAGCGAAACACGAGGCAAAGTTCTGCAAGGTAATGTTCTGCGAGTAAAAGTTATACCATATTTATTGTTTACGAACTGACCGTGGAAAAAGAATGGGATGGTAAAATCTATTTCTGTCATGTACTAAGAATTTCTAGATCTTGAGGTGCAATACATTTAAATAGATCCTCAAGGAAGATGGATTGCTTTTATTATACTTCTTGATGATAAACACATTTATATGGACCGAATAATGAAAATCCAAACTTTGAAAATATTTATAATAATCTAAATAAATACAAATAACACTTACAGTTTTAAGTAAGTCAGTAGACTGTAAAGGAAATCATACTATCAACTATCACCCTCTGGTGCTCAGAGATGATGAATATTATGGGCACGTTGGAATTGACTGACATTGGCTCAGAAACCCGGCTCTCGTAAGATAGACTTGGAGGAGGCTTAATCAAGCTAGTCGGATTTATTATTTTCTGGTATCCTTTTCTATGGTGCCAAAAGTGAAAAGTGTATTGATTGAGGATTGAATGTGGTCATATCATCAACTTCTTTCCCTCCATATAACTACGACAGATTTTCCACGAGGACAGGGATATTTACAATTTTACCTAGGTTTATTGACTGACAGAACTTTCTTAACAAAAAACCTTTCTTGCACAATACAGGTTCAACTGATCCACTTATCATATGGGAGGCCAATCAATTGAATCTTCATCCCCCAAAAATTGGTCATCAGAGAAAAGGCTTACAACAGAAATAGAAAATCTAACATTAGACATCAATGGTGTTGATGAATGTACTGCAGAAGCACTGAATAATCTATACACAACGTAAAATGAGTTTGAGGAACTTATTCATGAAAAAAATAGTTTAACACAGAAAAAAACTGAGCAAATTGGATGGAGAATGGCAAAAAAATGCAAAAAGTTTTCCCTAAACCTTCAATATGGAAACACAACCTAAGGAAAAAGTTACAAAGATGGATACATTCTTCTCACCAAAAGGATAAACATATTTTAAACAAGCTCTTGTCAAGTTCCTCAAACCTCATTTGACAATGTGTTTTGTGATATCTTTCTCCCCCAAAAAATCATATTAAACTATTTCAGACACCAAAAAAATATTGTAAAGGCCTAATTACACAGGACAATCTATGGTTGGCACTTGACTCTTTCAGATGGGAAAAACCTCTGACCTTGATGGCATTCCAATAGACATATATTCAACTTTTTATGAACTACTGAAAGATCCACTACAATTATGTTTAAATTACTCTATATGAATTGACACCTGTTGGACACACAAAGAGTGAACGATCACTCTCTTACTGAAGCAGGAGCCAGGAAGGCAGTACAAAGACCCAGTATCTTAAAAAATAAAATGCAAAAAAAAAGTTGCATTAAAAATGTCCTACCAGACATTATGCATCACGATCAGACAGGATTCTTAAAATGAATATATACTGGAGACAACATTACACAACTACTAAAAATAATTGAAAACTACAGGAATGCAGGGAAACCAGGTATAATCTTTATAGCAGATTTTGAGACCACCTTTTATCCTGTCTAGAATCTGTGTAACTGCCTGGATTTGGTTCTGATCCCTCACCTTTCTCATGATCCTTGATGCCCCACGAGGTGAGATCTTGCATGGAGCCCCAGACCGAGGGTGATTGACCGTCACCTTGAACTTCTTCCATTTTCTAATAAAATGGGGCATTAAAACGCTCTCTTATAGCCTCTATTACACCAAAATGATATCTAAATCCAAACTGGTTTTCCAGATGGATACTAAGAGGCACATCCAATGTCAAAAGTGAGCTTTTTGCTTTTCTACTGATTTAAAAGAAAGCATTGCCGGCGGTGTGATAACGTAGCCCTGTTTTAAAGTATTCTTCTTTTAAAATGAAGCCATACAGAGCTGGTCAAAATACTCATTTCATCCTCCAGAAGAGGCCGAACAAATATTACAGAAAATAATATGTCTAAACTCCAATGTACTGCTTTTTGGGGGGAAGAAATGTAGAAGGAAGGTATCATGTTTATGAATGACCATGTAACTAAGGATGGTAAAATTATGTCACACAAGAAATGACCAAATGTATATGGCGATAAATACAGAAGTATAAACAACTCATTGCAGCTCTGCCACAAAAAAATGGAAGAGACAATTACTCAAAACAGAAATAAATTAATTGGTTTGTCTGCATCAAACAATAAAACATGCATGGCTTAAAATGACAGGTATAAATCATAAAATGTACCAGTTTCAATATAGGGTTGAGAGGTTTGACAACTATACAGCATACAATTCAAGATAGTTGGGAACAGGTTTTTGATGTCCCAATACCTTTGAATCAGGTTTATGAACTGGCATACAAAACAAAAAAATGGACGCATCAATCCGATCTTTTCAATGTAAACTGTTATATAAAATTCCGCCACAAACAAAGTCCTCAATATATGGCACAATGAACAGTCAGCCCTGTGCAGACTCTGTCATGAGGAAACACAAACAGATCTCTTTTGGTGCTGTCCTTCAGTGGCTCGGTTTTGGAGTCAGGTCCAGGAGTGGTTGTTACAGTGTCTTGCAAAAGTATTCATCCCCCTTGGCATTTTTCCGATTTTGTTGCATTACAACCTGTAATTTATATAGATTTTTTTATTTGGATTTCATGTAATGGACATACACAAAATAGTCCAAATTGGTGAAGAGAAATTTTAAAAATTAAATCAAATTTAAAAAACAGAAAAGTGGTGCGTGTAAATGTATTTACCCCCTTTGATATGAAGCCCCTAAATAAGATCTGGTGCAACCAATTACCTTCAGAAGTCACAGAATTAGTTAGATTGCACACAGGTGGACTTTATTTAAGTGTCACATGATCTGTCACATGATCTCAGTATTTATACACCTGTTCTAAAAGGCCCCAGAGTCTACAACACCACCACCAAGCAAGCGGCACCATGAAGACCAAGGAGCTCTCCAAACAGGTCAGGGACAAGGTTGTGGAAAGTACAGATCAGGGTTGGGTTATAAAAAAAATATCAGAAACTTTGTACATCCCACAGAGCACCATTAAGTCCATTATTACAAAATTGAAAGAATATGCCACCACAACAAACCTGCCAAGAGCGGGCCGCTCACCAAAACTCACGAATCAGGCAAGGAGGGCATTAATCAGAGAGGCAACAAAGAGACCAAAGATGAGCTGCCAAACTCGACAGCAGGGAGATTGGAGTATCTGTCCATAGGACCACTTTAACGCCACACAGCTGGGCTTTATGGAAGAGTGGCCAGAAAAAATACATTGCTTAAGAATAAAATAAGCCAACACGTTTGGTGTTCGCCAAAAGGCATGTGGGAGACTCCCCAAACATATGGAAGAAGGTACTCTGGTCAGATGAGAATTGAACTTTTTGGCCGTCAAGGACAACGCTATGTCTGGTGCAAACCCAACACCTCTCATCACCCCGTGAACACCATCCTCACAGTGAAGCATGGTTGTGGCAGCATAATGCAGTCGGGATGTTTTTCATCGGCAGAGACTGGGAAACTGGTCAGAATTTAAGGAATGATGGATGCTGCTAATTACAGGGAAATTCTTGAAGGAAACCTGTTTCAGTCTTCCAGAGATTTGAGACTGGGGTGGAGGTTCACCTTCCAGCAGGACAATGACCATAAGCATACTGCTAAAGCAACATTTGAGTGGTTTAAGGGGAAACATTTAAATGTCTTGGAATGGCATAGTCAAAGCCCAAACCTCAATCCAATTGAGATTCTGTGGTATGACTTAAAGATTGCTGTAGACCAGCAGAACCCATCCAACTTGAAGGAGCTGGAGCAGTTTTGCCTTGAAGAAGGGGTAAAAATCCCAGTGGCTAGATGTGCCAAGCTTATAGAGACATACCCCAAGAGACTTGCAGCTGTAATTGCTGCAAAAGGGGGCTATACAAAGTATTGACTTTGGGGGGGATAGTTGTGCATGCTCAAATTCTGTTTTTTTGTCTTATTTCCTGTTTGTTTCACAATAAAAAAAGATTGCATCATCAAAGTGCTAGGCATGTTGTGTAAATCAAATGATACAAACCCCCAAAAAATCTATTTTTATTACAGGTTGTAAGGCAACAAAATAGGAAAGATGCCAGAGGGGTGAATACTTTCACAAGCCACTAAGTCATATCTCTGTTCAGATGGACCTACAAACTGTACTGTTAGGAGATCTGAAAAACCACGGTCAATCGATGGGAAATATGATTACACTCTTTGGTAAAGTGTTTATCTTTAGTCTTGGTAGAAAGGGTACAAATAGAGAGGTTCAAGACCCTCGTAAGACATCACAGTAAAATAGAAGGATGTATTGCAAAAGGAAATAGTCAAATGGTAGTGTACTAGGAAAGATGGGTTAGTCTGTGGACAACGGAGGGTTGGAATTAAGATTAGAGTGTACTGTATATGTGAGCGAAGATAGCTGTGAGTAGCAGTAGAATAAGTATTGTTGGCCGTTAGTTTTCTCCAATCAGGGGAGGATTGATAGTGCTGAAAAATAATATATAATAATAACAATAGGGGGATTAGAAATTAGACAAAAATGTTCTTGATAGAATCCAGAATCTGTAATATTATTAAGGCTGATCTGCAAGTTAAAGTTCTGCATAAAATATTACATTTACTGTATTATACAAAGGATATAAGCATATTAGAATATTTAGATACAAGTCAAATGTGCAAACATCCAAACTTGAGTACTTCAATCTCAATTTCTCAGAGGGCACCCTCTTATCAGGTTAACGGCCAATTTGGAACATTAGTTTTACAGCGCATTGTAAAATTCTCACTTCTTCCCCATCCAGAGACATCTTTAATGAATCAGTCCATTCATTTAATCATTACTGACCATGGTTTGGGACATCGTGTTCAGGCCTGAGCAGAGGTGTGATCAGTCTAGTCATTTCCTTCAAGTGAGATTGCTCAAAGGCCATTTTAAAAACCTTTCAAAGCACAACAAAGGAGGAAAAGAACTGTCATTTTTGATCATTTCCATAAAATAGGCAGACGTGTGATTCTGGGCCAGAGCCGATAGTCCCTAAAGATAATGAGGTGGGTGAGGAAGGTGTTAAGTCACGCATTTTGTCTGGCAGGTGAAAGAGAGAGACAGCAGAACCACTTGTGCATTAATAATGAAGGACTGTGATGACAGAGTCTGATCAAAAAGCAACTGATTGATGTTGTTGTCTGTCTTTGCCCTCTCTCTGTCTGTGTCCCCCAGACATCCAAGAGCGCACAGAACACGGGAGAGTCTCAGATCTAGGGGGCTGGGCGCTGGTTGCTGGACATGACCCCATGATGCCTGACCTCGTGACCTCCTAGCAACACCTGGGAGTTTTATAAAACCATAATCACCCTGGTTTTATGACAGGCATAAGTTAATGCTTGCCTGGTCCCAGATCGGTTTGTGCTGTCTTGCCAAAAGAGCACAAAAGGACCAGGATAGATTGATGGGATGGTTGATGTCTGTTTTTTTTGTGACAACTATATTTCGCTTTAAGCAGTATTGTGCACATTTTTTAAAGATTCTATAAATATTACTGTACTTTCTCGTTGTGCTGGCCTCGATATTATTTTAAGCTAAAACTCCAAAGAGTAACGTTATTTATTGTTTTACACTGATTTTCCTATTGACAGTTTCATGTGTCTTTTTCCAACCTTGATATTCTTTGGATTATATAATGCTGATGAGAAACCCCCCTCCTACTGTAGAAGAGTGGACTAGTCCTGCATGGTTTAACCAGGGACAACTCATCATGGATTATTACATTATGCATTATCCAGGTACTTTCTCTGATCTTAAAATACATAACAGATGAAAGCAACAATTTATTTAAAAAATAGTCATAAGCTATCATGGTTTTATTTATTTTTAAATCATTGTTTAAAACAACCATCAAAGGTCGAGTTGTGAGAGTCAAATTGAAATCATGTCAGATTGAAATGGATATTCTGTGTCTATAGTTTTATTGTATCTCAATTTAAAAAAAAGATCAACCAAAAAATGTACAAGAATCATGATTATGACTGCTACATCGTTTCTAGTAAGGTGTGCATCCTGTCAAATAAGAACGAATTAAAATTATTGTAAATATTTTCTTAGTGAAGATCATTTGTATGATTGTTTTTTTTACTGGGAAATGGCATGCTTTTACCACTGTACTGTAACTTCTCTGATTTTAGACTTTATTTTCCATGCAATATTTTAATTCAATAAAATTAAAATATTTTATCTGTGTAGCTTGATATTATTTTGTTAAATATGGTTCAAGATACTGTATATCTAAAATGTATTTCTGTCTCTTTTTTAGATTAAGGCAACTGCCGTATGTGTAGTCTACCAGAATCTGATGTGGAATTGTTTTGAAAAGGTTTCTGATTGGTTCAGAACTGTTTGTGTTAGTACAGACGTCAAACTCTGAATGGGTGGGGATAGAGTCTCCATCAGATTGGCTCAAAACAGCGCCCTCTGTCAGTCATCTAGAGTGTATATATAAATCATTGAATGAAGGTCATTATCAAAGCCTGCAACCCCAACTTTCTCTCTTCTCCTCTCCCTGTATTTACCCTTCTCTCCAATCCTCCTCTATCCCTCTCTCCAACTCCAACTGCCCTTTGTGTTAGTGCTATTCCCCTGGCCAGGGGTCCCATACAGAGCAGAAGACGGATAGGAATACAGAAGCACTTACTTCCCTCTCTCTGCGGTTAATTTCTCTCTCTGCTGTTCATTTCTCTCTCTGCTGTTAATTTCTCTCTCTGCTGTTAATTTCTCTCTCTGCTGTTCATTTCTCTCTCTGCTGTTCATTTCTCTCTCTGCTGTTCATTTCTCTCTCTGCTGTTCATTTCTCTCTCTGCTGTTCATTTCTCTCTCTGCTGTTCATTTCTCTCTCTGCTGTTAATTTTCTTCACCTGCTCAGATGGAACACAATCACCCCACTGGGCATAGCTTCATAATTTCAATGTGGAAATGTGTGTAATATTTGGTTAAAACGTTGATCCATTACTTTTCAACCTTTATTCACCCACTCAAAAAGACAGCCAGAAGTGTGTGGAATTCCCAATGTGTTATCAACCATCTAACAACCATCTAAAAGCACAAAATTCCAATTGAAAAACAATGTTTGATTTTTGGTGTAGTTGTCATCAAAATCTGTTATCAATGTGGTTTCAACCATTTAAATAACAACAAAGTTCAAATTGGAATACAATGTCAGATATTTTTTATTTATAAAACAACTTTACGTGTTATCACGGTTATCACTGATTTATTTCAGCTTTTATTTCTTTCATCACATTCCCAGTGGGTCAGAAGTTTACATACACTCAATTAGTATTTGGTAGATTGTTTAACTTGGGTAGCCTTCCACAAGCTTCCAACAATAAGTTGGGTTAATTTTGGCCCATTCCTCCTGACAGAGCTGGTGTATCTGAGTCAGGTTTGTAGGCCTCCTTGCTCGCACACGCTTTTTCAGTTCTGCCCACAATTTTTCTATGGGATTGGGGTCAGGGCTTTGTGATGGCCACTCCAATACCTTGACTTTGTTGTCCTTAAGCCATTTGGCCAAAACTTTGGAAGTATGCTTGGGGTCATTGTCCATTTGGAAGACCCATTTGCGACCAAGCTAACTTCATGACTGATGTCTTGAGATGTTGCTTCAATATATCCACGTAATTTTCCTCCCTATGATGCCATTTATTTTTTGAAGTGCACCAGTCCCTCCTGCAGCAAAGCACTCCCACAACATGATGCTGCCACCCCTGTGCTTCACGGTTGGGATGGTGATCTTCAGCTTGCAAGCATCCCCCTTTTTCCTCCAAACATAACGATGGTCATTATTTCCAATCGGTTCTATTTTTGTTTCATCAGACCAGAGGACATTTCTCCAAAAAGTATGATCTTTGTCCCCATGTGCAGTTTCAAATGGTAGTCTGGCTTTTTTTATGGTGGTTTTGGAGCAGTGGCTTCTTCCTAGCTGAGCGGCCTTTCAGGTTATGTCGATATAGGACTTGTTTTACTGTGGATATAGATACTTTTGTACCTGTTTCCTCCAGCCTCTTCACAAGGTCCTTTGCTGTTATTTTGGGATTGATTTGCATTTTTCGCCCCAAAGTAAGTTGATCTCTAGGAGACAGAACGCGTCTCCTTCCTGAGCGGTATGACGGCTACGTGGTCCCATGGAGTTTATACTTGCGTCCTGTTGTTTGTACAGATTAACGTGGTACCTTCAGGCGTTTGGAAATTGTTCCCAACGATGTACCAGACTTGTGGAGGTCTAAAAAATTTCTTTCTGAGGTCTTGGCTGATTTCTTTTGATTTTCCCATGCTGTCAAGCAAAGAGGCACCGAGTTTGAAGGTAGGCCTTGAAATACATCCACAGGTACACCTCCAATTGACTAAAACGACTGTCAATTAGCCTATCAGACGCTTCTAAAGCCATGACATAATTTTCTGGAATTTTCCAAGCTGTTTAAAGGCACAGTCAACTTAGTGTATGTAAACTTCTGACCCATTGGAATTGTGAAACAGTGAATTCTAAGTGAAATAATCTGTCTGTAAACAATTGTTGGAAAAATTACTTGTATACTGCACAAAGTAGTTGTCCTAACTTGACTTGCTAAAACTAAAGTTTGTTAACAAGACATTTGTGGAGTGGTTGAAAAACGAGTTTTAATGACTCCAACCTAAGTGTATGTAAACTTCCGACTTCAACTGTACATCACAGAAGACTGAAATATAACAAAATGGTTCGACAAAGAAACTCCGGATTTTCAGGTTTATGTTCATTAAAATATCAATAACATTCCACCCATGAGGCCACTAGAGGGTGATTTGGTCATTTGGCTGCAGGATAGGGCTACCTTAGATTTTTGGTTGAGATGAAGACATGAATCCAACATGTTAATTATTAACTCGTAGATTAAATTTGAAATAAACCAAAGCTTGAAACCCTATGCCTATTTGTATTGTCTAGTTTTAGTTGAACCCTGGTTTGAATTCAAACAATAGTTGTTGATGACTTCACAAATGCTATAGGCCTAAATAGTATCGTTGATGATTATGCTTTATGAAGTATGGTTACATTTCATTTGCTCTGTTAAACCTACACTTTGGAATGACTTTGATAGCAACAGTGAATCTATTTAGTTAAGAGATCTCTCAATAATCATTCTCTTGATAGCACATTGGTGGTAGTCAGTGACAAATATAAAATCTAAGCAGGGCTCTGTTAAATCTCTGGAAAGGAGGCCAAAGGGATAGCTGTAGAAATGTCCAGTAGGTGGTGCTTCCCAGACAATTTTTTTCTGATAGTGGGTATAACATTGAAGATCTGACGTTGTTTCAAAAGTAGAAATTCAACATATTTTATACAAGGATTGAGTCAAAACGGTTGGCTGGTATTTCCTCACCCATCTGAGCATTGGCTGTGAATGCCCTTACCCGCTATGTACTTATAACTGATTGGTTTGGTTTTGCCCACTATAGTGCTGTCCGGTCAGAACATGATGTTGAGGCCCATACTGAACACTTGGTAATCAACACAATCACACAGACACAGCTGATACCCTCAAAGTTCTTTATGTGTGGTAATCCAAATTACTTCAAATCTTACTGTTGTGGTTCTATAAGGGAAATATATGCACACATGTAAACAGTATTAGTTAAGTGTTATAACTGTGCAATATACACATGTACATGAATAAATGGGAAATGGCATTACACTTACAACATGGGGTCATACCCCAAACAGAAGCCATGGATTACAGGCAACATCCGCACTGAGCTAAAGGCTAGAGCTGCCGCTTTCAAGGAGCGGGATTCTAACCTGGAAGCTTAAAAGAAATCCCTCTATGCCCTCCAACAACCCATTAAACAGGCAAAGCGTCAATACAGGACTAAGATCAAATCGTACTACACCAGCTCCGACGCTCGCCGGATGTGGCAGGGCTTGCAAACTATTACAGACTACAAAGGGAAGCACAGCCGAGAGCTTCCCAGTGACAAGACAGCCTATAGAGAGGAGGTCAGAGACCTGACCGTGTGGTGCAAGGACAACAACCTCTCCTTCAACGTGTGATCAAGACAAAGGAGATGATTGTGGACTACAGGAAAAGGAGGACCGAGCATGCCTCCATTCTCATCGACTGGGCTGTAGTGGAGCAGGTTGAGAGTTCCTTGGCGTCCACATCAACAACAAACTAACATGGTCCAAACACAACAAGAGAGTTGTGAAGAGGGCACGATAAAACCTATCCCCCCTCAGGAAACTGAAAAGATTTGGCATGGGTCCTCAGATCCTCAAAAGGTTCTACAGCTGCACCATCGAGAGCATCCTGACGGGTTGCATCACTGCCTGGTATGACAACTGCTCGGCCTCCGACCACAAGGCACTACAGAGGGTAATGCATACGGCCCAGTACATCATAAGGCCAAGCTTCCTGCCATCCAGGACCTCTACACCAGACGGTGGCAGAGGAAGACCCTAAAAATTGTCAAAGATTCCAGCCACCGTAGTCATAGACTGTTCTCTCTGCTACCGCAAGGTAAGCGTTACTGGACCGTCAAGCCTTGGTCCAAGAGGCTTCTAAACAGCTTCTACCCCAAGCCATAAGACTCCTGAACACCTAATCAAACGGCTACCCAGACTATTTGCATTTCCCCCCACCCTTCTATGCTGCTGCTACTCTGTTATTATCTATGCATAGTCACTTTAATAACTCTACCTACATGTACATATTCCCTCAATTACCTTGACTAACCGGTGCCCCCGCACATTGACTCTGTACCGGTACCCCCTGTATACACCCCCTCCCTTGGATGACGATAACACTCTGACCCGAGTGGGCGGGTGCAGTGTTCAGATTGGTTGGAAATTGGTTGGTTGATTTGGTTGATTGGTTGGAAATGGCAGGGCTTTGATAAGTGAGGAATAATTAAGCTGAGCAGCCAAACTAAAGGGACTGAAGGGAAATTGAAGGGACTGTGAGGGGAAGTTAGGTAGAAGTAGAGAGGAGAGGAGCAGGATGGCCTGTTTCTACAGATTGTCTATGTAGAAAACTCGGTACCATGATGACATAATCTTGTAGTTTAAATTTCTATCCTCAAGTCAACTGTTTAAATGAATGGTTTTAACTACCTTTCAATTATATTACTTTACTACTACTATCCTACTAATCAAGCCACAAGGCATCCCATCGAAGAGGCTTTAATAAAACCCATTAGACTACAAGATGGAGTGGATGTGGAGACAGGCCAATAGACATCTCATGATCTCATTCCCTTTTCACAGGAATAATAGCCTAATCTTATCAGGCTCAAAACCCTTGTGTCACGCCCTGACCTTAGAGAGCCTTTGTGTGATTTGGGGTGGGCATTCTATGTTTTGTTTTCTATGATTTTGTGTTTCTATGTTTTGGCCTGGTATGGTTCTCAATCAGGGACAGCTGTCTATCGTTGTCTCTGATTGGGAACCATACTTAGGTAGCCCTTTTTTCCTCCTTTCGTTGTGGGTAGTTGACTTTGTTTGTGGCACATAGCCCTTAAGCTTCACGGTTGTTTTTGTATTGTATTGTTTATTGTTTTGTCGGCGTCATCCTCCTAATAAAAAGGAATATTTACGCTCACCACGCTGCGCTTTGATCCTATTCATTCGACGGCCGTGACACCTTGTTTTTTCGTCAATGGTCTAGTAGAAATAATTTCTTTGACAATTCAGGTCATCAAACTTTTCAAGACCTCAAAGAATTATATAATCTCCTAGGGACTTCCTTCTTTCTATTTTTAACCTTAGGCTCCACTCTGCTCTAAAAGCCTAAGGATTACCTGGGATTCCCTTATCGCCACACATCCCCTGGATGAGACTCTTTTGAATACTCTCAAATCTGTTGGCCTGGTCTCCACTCTCTCCTTCAAACTTAACTAGACCGAAAAAAGTGCACCTGCGGTTACTTCCATCTGGAACAGTTAGCTCCTATAATTTGGAGAACAGGTCAACTGGAAGGTGATGTAGAACAATGTTTTCTCATAATTATACACTATATTTTCACTTCTGAATAAAACTTGGATGATAATAACTTCAACGGTTGAACTCTTGATTCAGTATTCATACCCCTTGACATATTACATATTTAGTTGTGTTACAGTCTGAATTTAAAATGGATTACATTGATTGTTGTCTCACCCATCTACACACAATACCCCATAATGACAAAGTGAAAATTTGTTTTTAGACATTTTTGCAAATGTATTGAAAATTAAATACAGAAATATCACATTTACATAAGTATTCACACCCAGATTCAATAGTTTGTAGAAGTACATTTGGCAGCGATTACAGCTGTGAGTCTTTCAGGGTAACTGTGCAAGATTTGCCAATTATTTTCGATATGTTTCAAGTTCTGTCAAATTTCTTGTTGATCATTGCTAGACAACCATTTTCAGGTCTTGCCATAGATTTTCAAGTAGATTTAGGTCAAAACTGTAACTCGGCCACACAGGAACATTTACTGTCTTCTTGGTAAGGAAATCCCATGTAGATTTGGCCTAGTCTTTTAAGTTATTATCCTGCTGAAAGGTGAATTCATCTCCCAGTGTCTGGTGGAAAGCAGAATGAACCAGGTTTTCCTCTATAGGATTTTCCCTGTGCTTAGCTCTATTCCATTTATTTTTTATCCTGAAACACTCCCCAGTCCTTAACGATTACAAGCATACCCATAACATGATGCAGCCACCACTATGCTTGAAAATATGTTTTATTGGATTTGCCCCAAACATAACCATTTGTTTTCAGGACAAAAAGTGAATTGCTTTGCCAAATTTTTTGCAGTATTACTTTAGTGCCATGTTACAAACAGGATTCATGTTATGGATCATTTTTTATTCTGTACAGGCTTTTTTCTTTTCACTCTGTCAGTTAGGTTAATATTGCAGAGTAACTAAAATGTTGTTGATCCATCCTCAGTTTTCTCCTATCACAGCCATTAAACTCTGTAACTGTTCTGAAGTCACCATCAGCCTCATGGTGAAATCCCTGAGCGGTTTCCTTCCTGTCCGACAACGGCGTTAGGAAGAACACCTGTATCTTTGTAGTGACTGGGTGTATTGATACACCATCCAACGTGTAATTATTAACTTCACCATGCTGAAAGGGATATTTAATGTCTGCTTTTTTTTAACCCGTGAACAATAAGTCCCTTCTTTGTGAGGCATTGGAAAACTTCCCGGGTCTTTGTGGTTGAATCTGTGTTTGAAATGCACTGCTCGAATGAGGGACCTTATAGATAAGTGTATGTGTGGGGTACAGAGATGAGGTAGTCATTCAAAAAATCATGTATAACACTATTATTACAAACAAAGTGAGTCCATGCAATTTAGTATGTAACTTGTTAAGCATATTCTTACTCCTGAACGTATTTAAACGTGCCATAACAAATGGGTTGAATACGTATTGATTCCAGACATTTCAGCTTTTCATTTTTAATTAATTTGTTTAAATTTTTTTTAAACATAATTCCACTTTGACAATATGGGATACTATGTGTAGACCAGCGACAAAAAACATATTTTTAATTCAAGCTCTAACACAACTAAATGTGGGAAAAAAGAAGGGTGTGAATGCTGAGAAACTGTACATGTGATTTTGGGAATGCTCAGTGGTCTCTGACCTCTGCACATACATTAAATACCTTCTTCAAACCTTGATAGAGGTAAATGTATATATGACGCCTCGCCTGTTTTACTAGGAATTCATTTTGACATTCTATTGGATTCGATGAAATTGTTCGTGTGCCATAACTGCTGCCAAAAAATGCAATTCAAATAAAGTGGTTTGATCCAAAAACGTATTTTTCAATGTTCCTGGAAAGTATCCTTTTTTAAACATTGTTATTCTAGAGAAGTCCACAGCTAAGCTGCATGGCTCAGCTACATAAGCTTTAATCTCCACCATCAAAGACCTTTGTTGGGTAGTAATATTATCTCTCAATGGTTGTATCTTGAACTGCTCTATCAATCCCTCCCTACTTGCTCATGTTTTATTGCTGTGCAAATCATGTGACTGTTATGTCTTGTTAGATTGAGTGACACAATACGTTGGCAAATGACATTGAAACAACGTTGATTCAACCAGTTGGTGCCCAGTGGGACAGACCTTTTCAAAACGTCATTGTGCTGTATTGTGGGTGAACACATGGAGGGAAGGACTGAATGGAATGGATGTCTCTTATACACTACAAGTTTCTGGATGAATAATGCCAGAGACGTGGGCAAGTGACTCCTTGCATCAAGGATTTCAGCAGCGCCAGCAACAACAACCACAGGGCACCAACAAGATAGAATCATATTTCCATTAAAAAAGCATCAGTGTGTAGAAAATAGATGGGTTGCTTTTTAAGCCAATCATAAAGCCAGCAGAAATTGGATACACCTATTTGATTTATACACCCCAAATCGCAGAGCAATCCTTAGTTAACCTCTACAGGATTGGTGTGTGTGTGTCCCCACAGCCCCACGGGACAGTTAACCTAACGTAGACTAATATGATTAGCATGAGGTTGTAAGTAACATGAACATTTCCCAGGACATTGACATATCTGATATGGGGAGAAAGCTTTAATTCTTGTTAATCTAACTGCACTGTCCAATTTACAGGAGCTATTACGGTGAAAGAATACCATGCTATTGTTTGAGGAGAGTGGACAGTTATGAACTTGAAAATGTTTTAATGAACCGATTAGGCACATTTGGGTTGTCTTGATACAACATTTTGAACAGATATGCAATGGTTAATTGCACGTACACTGTTGTCATCTAGTGGACAAAATCTAAATTGCGCCTGGGCTGGAATAATACATTATGGCCTTTCTCTTGCATTTCAAAGATGATGGTACAAAAGAAATAAACAATGCATTTTTTTGTTTTTCTTTGCATAATGTTTTACCAGATCTAATGTGTTATATTCTCCTACATTCTTTTCACATTTCCACAAACTTCAAAGTGTTTCCTTTCAAATGGTATCAAGAATATATATATCCTTGTTTCCGGTCCTGAGCTACAGGCAGTTAGATTTGGCTGTAATTTTAGGCAAAAAAAAAATAATTGAAGTTGGATCCTTAAGAGGTTTTAAAACATTAACAAAGCGGTTTGTTCATTTACAGCTGGCTCCAGATTTCTCCTTTAAGGTTGAACATTCAAGGTGACTGCTTATTTCTAAACTTCACGAAAGGAGGTAGGATAAATAAATGTAAGCTCAAATGAGAACCCCAGTCAGGAGTTGACTGAAGCGAGTGGCTCTCTCTGCTGCTCTGTCTTTTGTTGCTATGCTACCTGGTTTTGTTTTGTTGTTCTTTCTCAGGATTCCCCACAGGTGCCTTGGAGACTGATGGAGAATATGGAACTGCTGCATCTCACCCAAAATCCTCTCAGGCACAGCCAATTGAAGTGCATGCAGGAGGAGACAGCATCACGTTCCTCTGAGCTAGACTGCTACTCAGGGACAGAAAACAAAGATAAATTAAATGGCTTTATCACCAAGAGATTCAGGAATGTAGAGGGACTGTCCCGTTTTGTTTACCTTGCCTTTGCGTTTACCTACCAGACCTGTAAAGAAATTAACAAAACATTAAGATTTTATGTGGAAAAAATAAATAAAAATAAATCTGTTCTGTCTAGTAAATGGTCTGAAGGTGGTTTTGAATGTTTGCAAATTGTTTTATCTGATACTTTATGAAAACGTTTAATTATGGGTGCTCTACAGTTCCTTTTGAAATGTAATTGTCTACCAATTATCTAATATCTACCAATCAAATTTTCTAAGTTCCATGAAGAAGCTATTTTATCTTATATTTTATTTATATTTTATCTCCTCACAAAGTAGTACTGTGAAACAACAAAAATATTACCATTCAAACAAATCTGTATTCTTCCCTAAAAGATATTGTATCTTAGAAAATTACCTGAGCTGCTAATAAGAGACAGGAATGAAAAATGTATCTAATATGTTACTTGACAGCCTTTTTATACTGAAACCAATTAGAATTATTAGTGGAGACAAAAAGGTGACAGGACCACACATCTGACCCCCTGCAGCCCAACTGTTACTTATAATCGTTATCACAGACAGACCAGAGACTTTATTAGGCAGAACATCCTGGTGATGATGTCTGTGATAAAGAGAAAACATGAGAAAATATGTGAGAATTATAAATAGATGGACAGTAGGAGGGCTCAGACACCCAGAGAGAAGATTATGCAGGTCCTGCGGGCGAAGATCCGATAAAAGCGTCAGAAGAGTCAGAGAGGGGGGTGGGAAGGGGGAGAGAGAGTGGAGAGAGAGAGGAGATATAGACTCAGAGAGAAAGAGAGGAAACGAGTGTCACAATGAGTGTCTCAGTGACTGGACTATGGTAATGAGAGAAGAGACGGTGCTCCTCTGCCTGCAGAATTGAGTTTGACAGACCCATGCTGGCACAGCTGCAGACGTGAGGCTGATTTGGGTATCGGATGGGTAAGACCTTCACACCTCATCCATCAATCCTGCATTCTGTATCATTCCACAAAGTGACATTCATATGAAGAACCATGCCCGATTGATGGTGTAAGGTAAGTGTGATTAACTCAGGAATAATCATGTTATTATTATTTTAATTCGCTATGCCACAATTAGGTTCTAATTGGCTGTCATCTCATCAATCAAAATTGGAGGGGGGGGTTACTAAGCTAACATTTGGAATTGTTTTAAGATGGTAATTTAGCTATTTGATTTAGAATTGTAGAAAGTATATATAAAATAGATAGAAAATTATTTTATAAAATATTGAATTTGGCCCATACCACTATAGCTTATAGAAACGCATTGAATAACACATTCAAAAATGAAAGAAAAGAGAGTAAAAAAATAAATCATAAGAAATACGGTTTTGAAGTGTCTGTCCTATATCTAGGAGATATCTGTTTTTTTTTTTTACACATATTTAACCCCTTATTTTTGTTGGCACAAAACTACCTCCATACTTCCATGAATTTGTTTGGGTTACCTTCAGAAGAGCCTACTCTTTCACAGTGGCGTCATATTAGTTTGTAGCCCAAACGGTTCAGAAGCTACAGACGGTTTCGTGAGAAGACCCTTTTTAGGGATGTCTCCTGGTCTGACAAACAGCACTGTAGCGCTGCCACTTTCCACTGCAGATGCGGAAGGACAACATAGGTGGATTAAGACATGCAAAATAACAGATATCTCTAAATGTAAGGATTTTTATATGGATTCTTGTATTATGTTAATTAAATAGTGTATTTCTAAATACATTCCAATATTCAACTACTTCTATTTTCAAAGAAAAACTATAAAAATAGTTACTTCAAAATGTCTTTGAAAGTAAGTGAAATACCCTACATATTATTTGAACCCCCATCTGTTGCATATGTATTGTAGCTACTATAGCGCTTCTCAAGTTTGTGAGGGGAGGAGATGTGTTTGCAGTTGTTATAGCATGGTTGCATCTGCAGTTAGGGTTGATAGGGAGCACTTGTGTACTGTGATTCAAACAGGAGCACAACGCAGTAAAGAGAATCAAGGGGAAACATAATGTATTCACTTCAGATGACATGACGACTAATGGCTCGTCTTAGGTCATTGTCACTGCCCTGCCTCTACTAACATGAAGCCTGTGGTCTTATAATCAGGGAGGTTCTTTGTCAGTTTTACTTACTCTCTCAAGTTGAAATGTTCAGCTTTATATTCACCTTGGTTCCTCCGTGGATATACCTCCATTGGCAAGGAAGCCTCTAAAAGAAGGGGAGGGGAGTGACAGAGAGGGTGTAAAAAACTGCAGCAGAAAGAAAGAGGGATAAAGGAGTACAGTGAGAAAAGCTATCCAGCAAGTTTACAAAAGCTACTGATTGTAACAGTTGTCGTCTTCCTCTTCTGAGGAGTAGGAAATATCGGACCAATATGCAGCGTGGTAAGTGTTCGTCATATTTATTACACTGAACACAGGAAACAAACGAACAAGCGAATAAAGAAAAACTGAAACAGTCCCGAATGGTGAAAAACACTGAAACGGAAAATAACCACCCACAAACAAGAGTGGAAAAACAGGCTGCCTAAGTATGGTTCTCAATCAGAGACAACGATTGACAGCTTGCCTCTGATTGGGAACCATACCAGGCCAAACACATAGAAATATAAACACAAGAAGAAAACATAGAATGCCCACCCCAACTCACACCCTGACCAACCCTGACCAACGTGACACTGATTATTCCCATGCCCACCTGGAGATGTCATTTTGCTGTATTGTGCCAGGTGTAATTTTACCCCAGCAGAAGGAAGGAAGGATGTAATTTGCTGTTTGAAAAGAGCTGGCTCATGAGTGTGAAACATCATTATCCTCTGTCAGGCTAGCATGGCTGAAGTGGATTGGGCAGCTATACTAGCAGACTGTAGAGGAAATGAATGAAGACTTGAGTGCTGGCCATGTTCAGTGATGAGATCAGTAATCTTCTCATTCAAGTGTTGACTTGAGAGAGCAATAACCCTGCATCAATTTTCTGTTCTGAGATGCTCAGAAGTAACCTGTAAGCAATCTGTTTTTCACTCTCTTTCTTTAACCCGTTGAGACCCAAGCATATATCCAAATTAAAAATTATATATGCCTCTGATTATGAAAATAATTACTTTTTTGAATTTAAGTTTGTAGAACAATTTTCTGGAAACGTTGCAAAAATGCAACATTGGTGTCACGTTCTGACCTTAGTTCCTTTATTATGTTTTCTGTGTCTTCACCAGACAGAACCGTTTCGTTTTCGTTTCGTTCTTTCTCTTTGTTATTTTGTATTTTCGTGTTCAGTGTCTTTTCATTAAAAATGACAAACACTTACAACGCTGCACATTGGTCCGATCTGTCATACTCCTCATCAGAGGAAGACAAATCGCTTTATAATTGGGCTTCAATGGTACGTATGTGTATTAACACAATTGTGAAATACTATTAAAATGACATCAAAATGGATCACAAGCATGTACACATGATGGAAAATATGATGTCATGTATACACATTTGAAATGAAGTCATACTTTGTCTGAAATAGCCAAATTGATTCACTTGAACGATCCACATTTTTGTATTTTTCCACCAAAAGCATATATTTTTTCAATAATAAACTATTTTGTGTGTTTTCTATGTATGGAGAACATCTAACTTACTTTTAGTCATATTTGGTTGTCATTTCTAGCGTTGGGCCAGTAACCTAAAGGTTGCTGGATCGAATCCCCGAGCTGCCACGGTAAAAATCTGTCGTTCTGCCCCTGAACAACGCAGTTAACCCACTGTTCCTAGGCCATCATTGTAAATAAGAATTTCTTCTTAAATGACTTGCCTAGTTAAATAAAGGTTAAATAAAATAAAATAAAAATATACATTTATTTGGAGAGATAACCTTCTATCTTACTTCTTTACCATACATTGAATGGTCGTCATTGTAGGATTGTGACCTTATACACCACTTTATTTTTAAAGAGATACATTTTTGATATTTTGATGTATAGAGGTGGCATCAAAGTTACTCGTAAAGTATTTGGTTGTCCATATTTACAATAAATGGAACGGAAACAATCTCTCTAACTGGTCTGTCAATGAATTAATGTGGCCCGATGCTCCCTGCAAGAGACTAGGATGTGCAGGAAAAGACTAACATTACTCAAGGACCAAGCATACACAAAGCTAGGACTGAAAACAACCTCCACAAACCAGTCTGTTGGCCTGTAACTATTCAGCAAAAACAGCTGTCACTAAAATCAGACCCCAAAAATCATCCTTGGTTATCAGGTTAACCCATTCAATTGTTGGGAGCATACAGTATTTAGAGTGTGAGACTTTGTCTTTCTTTTTTATCAGCCAAACCATGAAACTAGTACTCAGTTCTGTGATGATGGGTAATCATCACCCATTCGCATGGCTATCTGCTCCCAGGGTGCCCCATGGGTCTTGTCATGTGTCATTTCTGTCACAACAAATACAGAGGACCTTGGAAAAAGGGATATGTATGCCTGGAGAGTGCAGAGTGACACTAAGGCAAATATTTGAGGGCAGGCTTGAAGTTATCGGGTTCGATGTGTGTGCGTGCATGCCTGGTGTGTGTAACTATGCATACATAGTGCATTCAAATCAAATCACATTGTATTTGTCACATACACATAGTTAACAGATGTTAATGCGAGTGTAGCGAAATGCTTGTGCTTCTAGTTCCGACAGTGCAGTAATATCTAACAAGTAATCTAACAATTCCCCAACAACTACCTAATACACACAAATATAAAAGTTGTGAATGAGAATATGTACAGTAAGTATATGGATAAGCGATGGCCGAGTGGCATAGACAAGGTGTAATAGATGGTATAAAATACAGTATATACATGTGATATGAGTAATGTAAGATATGTAAACATTATTAAAGTGGCATTATTTAGTGGCATTGTGTAAAGTGACTAGTGATCCATTTATTAAAGTGGCCAGTGATTGAGTCTCAATGTAGGCAGCAGCCTTTCTGAGTTAGTGATTGCTGTTTAGCAGTCTGATGGCCTTGAGATAGAAGCTGTTTTTCAGTCTCTCATCCCAGTTTTGATGCACCTGTACTGACCTCGCCTTCTGGATGGTCGCGGTGTGAACAGGCAGTGGCTCGGGTGGTTGATGTCCATGATGATTTGTTTGGCCTTCCTGTGACATTGGGTGGTGTAGGTGTCCTGGAGGGCAGGTAGCTTAGTCTCTGGAGAGTCTTGCGGTTGAGGGCGGTGCAGTTTCCGTACTAGGCTGTGATACAGCCAGACAGGATGCTCTTGATTGTGCATCTGTAAAAGTTTGTCAGGGTTTTGGGTGACAAGACAAATTTCTTCAGCCTCCTGAGGTTGAAGAGGCGCTGTTGCGATATGTGGTGGTAGTCATTTAGTTCAGTTATCTTTGCCTTCTTGGGTACAGAAACAATGGTAGCCATCTTGAAGCATGTCGGGACAACAGACTGGGATAGGGAGCGATTGAATGTGTCCATAAACACACCAGCCAGCTGGTTTGTGCGTGCTCTGAGGACGAGGCTAGGGATGCTGTCACACGCACATGGTTTGCAGATGTTAATGTGAGTATAGCGAAATGCTTGTGCTTCTAGTTCTGACAGTGCAGTAAATCTAACAAGTAATCTAACAAATTCACAATGACTAACTTATACACACAAATGTAAATGGATGAATAAGAGACAGCCTTGCAAGGGTTAAAACATTTAAATATTTTACTCACATCAACCACGGAGAAGGATGGGGGGGCAGTCCTTATTAGTGGGCCGCGACGGTGGCACTGTATTATCCTAAAAGCAGGCAAAGAAGGTGTTTAGTTTGTCTGGAAACGTGACGTCGGTGTCCGAGACGTGGCTGGCTTTCTTTTTGTTGTCCATGATTTCCTGTAGACCCTGCCACAAACGTCTCGTGTCTGAGCTGATGAATTGCTGTCCCTGTACTGGCATTTCACTTGTTTGATCGCGTCGAGGAAGGAATAACTACACTGTTTATATTCAGTCATAGTCCCAGACCTCTTTCCATGGTTCAGTTTTGCGCCAATGCCGCCATCCATCCACAATTTCTGGTTAGGGTAGGTTTTAATAGTCACAGTGGGTACAACATCTCCAATGCACTTCTTTATAAATGCACTCACCGAGTCAGCGTATAGGTCGATGTTGCTCTCTGAGGCTGACCGGAACGTATTCCAGTCCGCGTGATCAAAATAATCTTGAAGCGTGGCTACCGATTGGTCGGACCAGCGTTGAATGGTTCTCGTCACTGGTTCATCCTGTTTGAGTTTCTGCCTATAAGACGGTAGGAGCAAGATGGCATCGTGGTCAGATTTGCCGAAGGGAGGGTGGGGGGGGGCTTTGAATGCATTGCGGAAGTTAGAGTAGCAGTGATCGAGGATTTTGCCCATGCGCGTAGTGCAATTAATATGCTGGTAGAATTTAGGTAGACTTGTTCTCAAATTTGCTTTGTTAATATCCCCAGCTACAATAAATGCAGCCTCAGGATATATGGTTTCCAGTTTGCAGTCCAGTGGAGTTCCTTGATGGCCGTCTTGGTGTCTGACTATAACTGACGAGAATTATTTTGGTAGATAAAATGGCAGGCATTTGATTGTAAGGAATTATAGGTCGGGTGAGCAGAAGGACTTGAGTTCCTGTATGTTGTTATGAATACACCATGAGTCATTAATCATGAAGCATACACCCCTGCCCTTCCTCTTCCCAGAGAGGTGTATTCAGACCCCTCTCAGACCCCTCAACTTTCCCACATTTTGTTAAGTTACAGCCTTATCCTAAAATTATATTTTTTCCTCATCAATCTACACACAATACCCCATAATGACAAAGTGAAAACAGGTTTTTAGATTTTTTTTGCAAAAAAAAAATAATAATCTAAATATAATTTACAGAAGTATTCGAACCCTCTGCTATGAGACTCAAAATTGAGCTCAGGTGCATCCTGTTTCCATTGATCATCTATGAGACGTTTCTACAACTTGATTGAAGTCCACCTGTGGTAAATTCAATTGATTGGACATGATTTGGAAAGGCACAGACCTGTCTATATAAGGTCCCACAGTTGACAGTGCATGTCAGAGCAAAAACCAAGCCACTAGGTCGAAGGAATTGTCCGTAGAGCGCCGAGACAGGATTGTGTCGCGGCACAGCTCTGGGAAAGCGGACCAAAAAACACCTGCCGCATTGAAGGTCCCCAAGAAGACAGTGGACTCCATCATTCTTAAATGGAAAAAGTTTGGAACCACCAAGACTCTTCCTAGAGCTGGCCACCTGGACAAACTGAGCAATCGGGAGAGAAGGGCTTCGGGACAAGTCTCTAGCCAGGGACCGGACTTGAACCTGGTCAAACATCTCTGGAGAGACCTGAAAATAACTGTGTAGAGATGTTCCCCATCCAACCTGACAGAGCTTGAGAGCATCTGCAGAAAATAATGAGAGAAACTCCCCAAATACAGGTGTGCCAAGCTTGTAGCGTCATACCCAAAAAGACTTGAGGCTGTAATCGCTGTCAAAGGTGCTTCAACAAAGTACTGAGTAAAGGGTCTGAATTCTTATGTAAATATGATATTTCCGTTTTTATTTATAATAAATTAGCAAAAAAATCTAAACCTGTTCTTGCTTTGTCATTTTGGGGTATTGTGTGTAGATTGATGAGGGGGGGAAATGTAATCAATTTTAGAATAAGCCTGTAACGTAACAAATTGTGGAAAAAGTCAAGGGGTCTGAGTACTCTCCGAAGGCACTGTAAGTGTTTGGATATGGTTCCTGAAAGGGCACAGAGGCAAAGAAAGCACCAGGCAAGTTCCCATTAGTGTCTCATTACAGACTTTTCAGTGCAATCAGGGTCTGTTCTAATGCAAAGTTAAAATCCTCAAGAGTCCTACAGACCACCTGTCACACATAATCACTCAATGAGCCTCCTCAAAGGGAATGCTCGTAATCACACAGGTGCACTTGAGATATCTAGGAGTTCTGTTAAATTAAATTAGTACGTTACGAATTACAATTCTTATTATGTCATACATTTGCAAAAGGGACAATGTTACAAATGTGCAAAACATACAATATGTTATGAATTTGCTAAAAGTATGATATGTTATGAATTCTAGCTAGGTGGCTAACGTTAGCTAAGTTAGGGGTAGGGTTAAGTTTAGGAGTTACGTTAAAGGGTTAAGGTTAGGGTTAGCTAAAAGGGCTATGGTTAGCTAACATGCTAAGTAGTTGCAAAGTAGCTAAAAAAGTAGTAAGTAGTTGAAAAGTTACTAATTAGCTAAAATGCTCAAGTTGTCCGTGATGAGATTCAAACTCGCAACCCATCCATCCCAACTTAAGCAATCATCTGTCTTATGTACCCATACCAAACGTAACATATGATAGAAATTTGTGTGCCCTGGATTTACATGTACTATATTACATCTAGTCTATAAAACCAGGCTGGATTACATAGATCTAATACGCAAGTGCGGTTTGCTTACAAACATTTGAACCAGTCTTCAACTTAATATCGCTCATTCTTTGCAGATGGCATTGAAGCTGAATACTCCTTGCTCCTCTATGACATCATGGCTACAGTCTCTGCCCCCTCCTCTCCCTCTGTCCTCCATCACCTCCCAGAGCTCAACTTCTCCTCCTGCCCCTGTCCATCCATCCAGACCCTGAATGCCACCACACTGCCACCCCTCATCAACCCTCCCTCCTTTGGATTGTCCTGTTTCACCATGACCCTGGGTGGCCTCTCCAACCTAAGCGCCCTGGGCATCCTGGCCAAGTCCTATGTACGCTTCAGACATCGGGCCAAAGCTCCGTTCCTGTTGTTAGTGGGGGCTCTACTGCTAACCGACCTGGCTGGTAATTTGATCCCTGGTGCCTTTGCCCTCCATCTGCACCTGGGTCAGAGTCGGAGGCACAGGGTGGCTGCAGGAATGCGTGACACCACCGAGCCTGCCGGGATGTTTTGCCAACTGTTCGGTGCCAGCTTGGTGTTCTTCGGCCTGTGCCCTCTATTACTGGGCAGTGCCATGGCCGTGGAGCGTTGTATGGGCATTACCCAGCCCCTCCTCCACTCTGCCCTGATCACGGTGGCCCACATGCGTCTGGCTGTCCTCCTGCTGTCCTCCCTAGCCCTGCTGCTGGCCGGGCTCCCCCTGGTGGACGTGGGTAGTTACACAACCCAATTCCCTGGTACCTGGTGCTTTCTGACAGTCCACGGGCCGCTCTCCACGGCTGACGCCACCCTGGCCCTCACCTTCTCCGGCCTGGGGCTCACGGCGCTCAGCCTCTCCCTGATTTGTAACACCCTGAGCGGGCTGGCTCTGCTGCAGGCCAGGCTCAACTCCCAGGGCATCAGGACAAACACTACAGTAGCACCAGTACGATATGGAAGAACCTCCTCCTCTCCCCTACGCTCGCTGGATGTAGAGATGATGGCCCAGTTGACAGCGATCACAATGGTGTCCTGTGTGTGCTGGAGCCCCTTTCTAGTGAGTAGCTAGAGCCTCCACTGACATTTGACCTTGTTTATACTGTAGATGGTTTAACATTGGTAGCCTGCTTATTGTAGACAAGGCTTTTGCTTGTTTAAAAACAGACACATAAGTGTTTCTAAAATTAATAGTAGGATACAACATATTCACCTCATTTATTCAGGCCTGTCTCATATATACAGTGTGCCACAGTGGCTTTTATGTCCCTAACATAGTGGCTTTGTCCACCATCACCAGATCTCCATCTCTCTGCTGGTGGGTCAGTTCTGCCGCGGCGGGCGAGGCTCCAGCCACACAGTACGTCAGTCAGAGAAGCTGGTTCTGTTGGGCCTCCGCATGGCCACCTGGAACCAGATCCTGGACCCCTGGGTCTACATCCTGCTCAGACGGGCTGTGCTGCGCAGGGTCTTCCAGGTCCTCCAGCCAGACTCCAGGTCCACCCTGACACAGAGCAGCTCCTGCACTACAGCCTCACGCAGACAGGGGATTGGACTACACTGACCCATGAATGTGTGTAAAGATATTCCCATTTGTGGATACACTCTCTGTGATGAACTGAGAGAGAACTCAAAAACACCAAGTGAAACAGGTTTGAGATACTGCACATCGATGCATAGCCCTACAGTACAAGAATGTGGACATATACTCATAGCAGAAGAGCAGTTGGCAGTCATGGGATAGTCAATTCATAAACACATTAGATGTTTCACTTAGTTTGGTGACCTGTAAACACCTGCAAGCGTATCAGTCTCTAATTTGTATTACTGTATTTGTGTTGAAATGCTTCTAAACAGTGAAGAAGAGGCCAAGCGACAGGGTTTACTCCGTCCAAAATCTTTCCATGAAAATATGACCACGAAGTGAGGAATTTTTGAATGGTCAATGAGTGTCAAATTTGGTCAGCAAAAAAATGTAATTGCTAATTTGCTACGTGAGGCATATTTGATCGAATATACGTTTTGTAATGGTTAGGTTGTTACACGTGGTATTTCGGCAAATTTGAAAAAAAGTTATTTATATCCGAGTTGTACCTGTTGTTCACACGCTTTTTATGCACTCTCATTGGCTAGAATGGTCCCACCTGATCTCGCCTCCCGCACCTGCTTTACATCTTTGAGGACATGTATTTCCATTGTTAGAGCGGCCTCTTGACTATCTTGTCAATATAATAGATAATCTTTGTTGTAACCCACAAGACTGTAATGTTTATGTTTACTTTAAATGGCCGCATGGAATTGCTTCCTTGTGATTCAAAATAAACAGCTGCTCCTTCACAAAGTTTCATTTCAACATTTGTTGAACGAATTAGGCTACTCTAGAGGTCAAAGCTATTTGACTCAAAAGGAAAGTATAGCCTACCCGAGAGCCTCTGTATGACAAAGGTAGAGAATAGATCAGGGCTTTTTGCATCACACACATATATCGTATCAGTAGGATATCTGTATACAGTACACAGTATTTGTTGAATGTGATTTTATATTCTCAATATGTAGCAACACATGCAATCATTGGTCAACTGGATGAAGTGAACCTGAAACAGGCGGGTCAAGAGGCGGATTCTCCTTCGTCATCATAACATCGGCCAATGGGATTGAGTCGGTAATTCGATGAGGAGCTAATGGCTGAGTTCACAGAGAAAGGACGATACTATTTGGGCGGTGCGGTTGGTGGTCGTCGCAATGCAATAACATTCAATATGGAGTACATAATACTGTGATTCTTATATTTCGGCTACTACAAATAGATAAGTATCCATTAACTGTCTAGTCATTCCATCATTTAGTGAATCTGTTTCGGAATTCTTTAGAGTGCGTAGGCTATGTATTTGATGTTCATAAATTGATGCATTGTTACAGGAGAGGCGTTGTTCTGATAGCAATTTGGTGCGGTGACAGTTAAACTGTTGTAACATTTAGATACGTATTAATGTAGCAATATTTCAAATGATGAATGTTATCCTCGCAACAAACGCAACAGCGTGTGGTGGCGATTCTAATTTGTATACAAGCCTGGTAGTGGTTAGAGCGCTATTGAACGTTTTGTAGAATACTCGGTTACTAGGTGAAAGGTTAGGGACATTGCTCTCAAATAGTTCGTCGTCGGGTCTTGTATGATCATAGGTAAGAGACCAGGCCTACGCTCTGTAGGCAACGCTGCATTATATGATAACATTTTTGCACAGTGCACTTTAACTAGCCAGCCTAAAACAACAAATACATCACGGTTCAAACACCAACTATACAGTATGTAATCCTATAAACCATACTATAAGGTCGTGACTACCTCGCATTTAATTTTAATTCATTACACATATTTACATTTTCACTGTTCAAATTAGTCAAGTTAGTCATTTTTATAAGAGAGACTGGTCCAAAAGCACTCTTACCTCTCTGTCCTCCACTGCCACGTGTTGTACACCCTCTATCCTTACCCCTCTGCCATTACATTTTAACACCATGCTGTAGGCCTGTCTCGCTCACTTATCCCACCCTTATAACCCTTTGAAACTCCTCTCCACTGCTAGGATGCGCAATGCAGCGAGTGCCTCTTTGTCTCTGGGATCGCTGGGTCTGCTGCGTCTCTTCGGGGTCCCCTGGTCCTGGAGCTTAGCAGCAGGCTTCGGGGTCTTTCTGGGCACAGGTGGTTGGAAGTACCTCTACATCGTAGTCCGTACTGCCAAAAGAGACCTAAAGTGGGTGCCTTTAATTTGTTAAGAATATGAGGTGTGCTTACATCAAATTCTACGACCATTAAAAAAAACACATTTAGACTGCTGAAGCAGGCACACACATTTTCTTCAGGAAATGTACCTTTTACTAGTTAGTCATCATCACTATAGGTAATGGTAAAATAGTAACATTCCCTCCCTAATCTCCCTTTCTGTACTCCTTCCAGTGGCCTTTACGTGTTGTTACGAGTCAAGATAGCCTTGTGGCACCACCTACGGCGCAACAGCAATATCCCCTCCATCTTTGCCCAGACGGTGAAGCAGCACCCAAATAAACCCGCCCTCATCTACGATGCCACAGGAGAGACGTGGACCTTCACCCAGCTGGACCTGCTGTCTAACGCTGTGGCCCAATGGGCTCTGGCCCAGGGCTGGGCCCCGGGGGATGTGGTAGCCCTCTTCATGGAGAGCCGACCCTTGCAGGTGGCCCTCTGGCTGGGCCTGGCCAAGGTGGGGGTGGAGGCAGCACTCATCAACTTCAACCTGCGGAGGGATGCTCTCCTGCACTGTGTTGGAGTGTCTGTGTCCAGAGGGATCGTGTTCGGAGCCGAGCTGGCTGATGGTAGGTGGGATTCAGAGATGGGAAAATGTGGGGTTTGGGGTCTGTATTCACAAAGTGTCTCAGAGTACGAGTACTGATCAAGGATCGGGTCATTCCTCTTATTCATTATGATTTAAAAAGCAAAACTGGTCCTAAATCAGTCAATGCATGTTTCTTGCAAGCATTCCAAAGATAATTTCCAATGTTCTGATGGCCTGTTGCAATATTCCATCTCAGAATTCTGTCTCTGTACATCTGGGTGGGTCAACTGTCTGGCAACAGTCTTACGTCTGCTTATTTCAGACATCTAACTGTCATTATAAAGCGTTCCAACATTTTTTTTCCTGATGGTCTGTTGCAATATTCCATCTCAGAATTCCGTCTGTTGATTCTGTCTGGGTGGGTCGACAGTCTTTCTGGCAGCAGTGTTCCGTCTGCTTATGTCAGTATTCTGTCTGGCTTTCTGTTTGTCTGGGTCAACAGTGATGTTCTGTCTGCTCATTTGTTTTGTTGCACTTTTATTGTTCACATTCTATGCATAATGCACTATCATTCTTGTAATTATGATTTCTCTTCCCATGACCAGGTAGTTAATCGATAACTACCTTTCAATTCTGTATTCACTCTCCCAGTTAAAGTCCACTTCTGAAATATCCTGTGGCTCACTCTTCTCCGTCTTCTATCCCTCTCCGTCTTCAATCCGTCTTCTATCCCGCAACTCTTCTCTCTCCTTCTTCTATCTCTCTCCCTCTTCTATCTCTCTCCCTCTTCTATCTCTCCCTCTTCTATCCCTCTCCTCTCCCTATCCCTCTCCCTATCCCTCTCCTCTCCCTATCCCTCTACTCTCCCTATCCCTTTACTCTCCCTATCCCTCTACTCTCCCTATCCCTCTACTCTCCCTATCCCTCTTCTGTTCCTATTCTATCTCTCTCCCTTCTTTCTTTCTCTCCCTTTCTCTCTGCCTCTCTTTCCTCTATTTCTCGCACTCCTCAATCTATCTCTCTCTCTCCCTCCTCTCTTTTTTTGTCTCCTCAGCCATGTTGGAGGTGAGCTCATCCCTGAGCCCGTCGATGGTGCGGTTTTGTACAGGAGAGCTCAGTGTAGACTGTCTTGCCTCCCTGGCTGCCCAGAATCTGGACTATATCCTGGCCTCTGCCCCTACACTGCCCCCTCCTCCCTGCATCCCACCCAAGAGCTTCAATGGTGAGTGTCCTCCTTCCCCTCACATCTTATTGTTCATCCAGTCTCCTATAACTCACCTGTGGCTGGACACTTATTTTGAAGCATTTCAGAAAGCAATATTGTGTATAACACCATAATAATACACACTACTATGCTCTTGCTGCCAAGGTAACATATACCTCACAATCTCTGGCCAGTCTCCAACAAGATAAAATGTATCTCGCCATATGTAAAACAGTTTAGCTAGAGTCCACAACTATCAGCTAATACCCATCTCACATTGACAGCTTAGTAGGTCAGAGCTGATGGGTAAAATGTGGCCACAAGAAAAAAAATGGATCTGTATGCATGGAGTGTTTTCCACGTGAATATTCCACTCTCATCCTCACTTTTTCAAGTGAAATAAAACAGTTCAGTCACTTTTCCTTGTCACTCACTGTCTCACTCAGACAAAGAGCTGTAATTACCAAGACTAAATTGGAAGCTCTTTCCCTAAAATGATTGGTCTATCCCAATTTCCTGGTGATTTTGTATTCTACTCAGTCCTGGTTATTTTTTGGTATGCGTGTCACAGATTCAGTCTAGGGCAGATGTGGCTTTGATTGACCGCTCCAGGTGTCAGCTGAGCTTTAAGTAAATAATGTGTTGTTAGTATGAACTTATCCCCAGGGCAAATTAACTTCTCCTTACATACCCTCAGCCAATTCCATGTATTTTATTTCTTCCAGTACTAGCGTACCTGATTTAACCTGTCAACTAATCATCAAGCCCTTCATTAGATGTATCAGCCTCCTGAGTGGCGCAGCGGTCAAAGGCACAGGCGTTACTGCAGACCCTGGTTCGTTCCCGGGGCAGTGATCGGGAGTTCCATAGGGCAGCGCACAATTGTTTAACTTGGGTCAAACGTTTCGGGTAGTGTTCCACAAGCCTACCACATTAAGTTGGGTGAATTTTGTCCCATTCCTCCTGAAAGAGCTGGTGTAACTGAGTCAGGTTTGTAGGCCTCCTTGCTCGCACAGGCTTTTTCAGTTCTGCTCACAATGTTTCTATGGGATTGGGGTCAGGGCTTTGTGATGGCCACTCCAATACCTTGACTTTGTTGTCCTTAAGCAATTTTGCCACAACTTTGGAAGTATTCTTGGGGTCATTGTAATTTGGAAGACCCATTTGCAACCAAGCTATAACTTCCTGACTGATGTCTTGAGATGTTGCTGCAATATATCCACATAATTTTCCTACCGCATGATGCCATCTATTTTGTGAAGTGCACCAGTCCCTCCTGCAGCAAAGCACCCCCACAACATAATGCTGCTACCCCCGTGTTTCACGGTTGGGATGGTGTTCTTCGGCTTGCAAGCATCCAACTTTTTCCTCCAAACATAACGATGGTCATTATGGCCAAACATTTTTATTTTTGTTTCATCAGACCAGAGGACAGACCAGAGGCTTTTTTTTATGGTGGTTTTTGAGCAGTGGCTTCTTCCTTGCTGAGTGGCCTTTTAGGTTATGTTGATATAGGACTAGTTTTACTGTGGATATAGATACTTTTGTTCCTGTTTCCTCCAGCATCTTCACAAGGTCCTTTGCTGTTGTTCTGGGGTTGATTTGCACTTTTCTCACCAAATTACGTTAATCTCTAGGAGACAGAACACATCTTTTTCCTGAGCGGTATGACGGCTGTGTGGTCCCATGGTGTTTATACTTGCGTACTATTGTTTGTACAGATGAACGTGGTACCTTCAGGTGTTTGGAAATGGCTCCCAAGGATGAACCAGACTTGTGGAGGTCTTTTTATTTTGATTTAGATATTCCCATGATGTCAAGCAAAGAGGCACTGAGTTTGAAGGTAGGCCTTGAAATACATCCACAGGTACACCTCCAATTGACTCAAATGATGTCAATTAGCCCATCAGAAGCTTCTAAAGCCATGACATAATGTCCTGGGACTTTCCAAGCTGTTTAAAGACAGTCAACTTTAGTGTATGTAAACTTCTGACCCACTGAAATTGTGATACAGTGAAATAATCTCTGTAAACAATTGTTGGAAAAATTACTTGTCATGCACAACGTAGATGTCCTAACCGACTCGCCAAAACTATAGTTTGTTAACAAGAAATTTGTGGAGTGGTTGAAAAATGAGTTTTAATGACTCCAACCTAAGTGTATGTAAACTTCCCACTTCAACTGTATATATTTATTTATTTTTATCAGGTGTGCTAGAACGGGAATAGATTGAATAAGTGGAACAGGCTGGGAGTACTCGAGGAGAGGTTTGGGAAACTTTCTCTAGGGTATTGTTTAGTCAGTCTCAGGCGTATCAGTGGGCAGCCCAGTCAGTCAACTGGCCTTCCCGGAGAGTATTATGGAGATGCCGGGGTTTTGCTAAATGGGGTCTCTGTGTTCTCATTTAGGACAGTGTGAGTGGGTGTCTGCATCTTGGTTTGCGTGGGTACCAGTTACCACTTGTCTCTCTGTGGTTGTGAGTGTCTGTCTCACTGTTGTAAATAGAATGTCATGTTATTTAACCTTCCCTTCCTCTCTCCATCCTCCCCTGCTTCACTCTTCCCTCCCTTTTATCCTTCCTCCACCCTCCCATTCCCCCCCCCCTGTCCTTCTCTTCACCCTTTCCTCTCTCCATCCTCCCCCACAACCACCAACCCCAACAGATCGTCTGTTCTATATATACACCTCAGGCACCACAGGACTCCCTAAAGCTGCCATAGTGGTGCACAGTCGGTGAGTCTCTCAGTCTCAGCATTCTAATATCCAGCAGCGAGACACTTGTCTGGTGTATTTCTGCGTATCGTAATTCCCAATGCTATAGCATAGCTTAGCACCCACTGCATTCATGTATTTGATTATTGAATCCTTTTTGTGTTGTTCTATCTTCAGGTATTACCGTATTGCTGCTTTTGGCTACCATGCTTTCCGCATGCGCCAGGATGACATCATCTACGACTGCCTTCCCCTCTACCACTCTGCAGGTGTGTGTCTTCTCTTCATCCATCTCTCCATCTTTTGCTTCTGTCCTATCACCTTCCACTGTCTTTCAGGAGTCATTTGGTTTGGTCTGACAGTGTGGTCCTGATTCTCCTCCTCAACCTGTCACCCTCACTGGCTGTCCAATGTTCCTCTCCTTTACAGGTAATATCATGGGTGTAGGCCAGTGTCTCATCAATGGACTCACTGTGGTGGTGAAGAAGAAATTCTCAGCCAGTCGCTTCTGGGAAGATTGCATCAAGCACAACTGCACTGTAAGTAGAAAAAAGCTTATGTATCCTTTTCTATGAGCATAGGAAGAACATCCTGACTCTTGAGTGGTCGATGTGCAGCTATAAGAACCCGCATTGAATTTAAATCTGATGTCTACGCTGTTCCCCATCCGTCCACTAGGTGGTGCAGTACATAGGGGAGATCTGTCGCTACCTGCTGTCTCAGCCGGTGCGGCCTTCTGAGAAGGGTCATCGGGTTCGCCTGGCAGTGGGGAATGGGCTGCGTCCTAGTGTCTGGGAGGCCTTCACCGAGCGCTTTGGTGTGGCTCAGGTAGGGGAGTTCTACGGAGCCACCGAATGCAACTGTAGCATCGCCAACATGGACGGCAAGGTAGGGGTCATGTTGTCAACTGCCTCAAAAAGTATGTAAATAATAGAGAGCAATATATTTTTGCTAAAGAATGCAACTTTTATAGAGCCACAATGTGGTGTACCTCAAGGATCTATTCTTGGGCCATTATTATTTCTTATTTACATAAAAGGATCTTCCTGTCGTATCAAATACTTTTTTATGTCTTCTCCACTGACAAGGTGGGAGCTTGTGGGTTCAACAGCCGCATCCTGCCCAATGTGTACCCAATCCGCCTCATGAAAGTGGATGAGGAGACCACGGAGCTGGTGAGGGACAGGCACGGCCTGTGTGTGCCCTGCCGTCCTGGTAAGTAAATGTGCACCAATATTGATAAATATAGGACTTTTACAAATGTTAACCTGGGTAACTGTAAAGCATGTTGTGAAAAATGTATGTAAAAAGGGATTCATAACTAGACTTGGATAGATTGACCTCTCCATGTACGACTCCTCTCTTCAGGGGAGCCAGGGCTGCTGGTGGGAAGGATCAACCAACAGGACCCGCTACGGAGGTTTGATGGCTACGCCAACCAGGATGCCACCAGGAAGAAGATCGCCAACAATGTCTTCAAGAAAAATGACTCGGCATATCTGTCAGGTAAACCCACATGCTGTAATGTTTACTTCGATTATCATACTTGGAATTAGTGCTATTATATCAGTCCTTATCTTTTCATTATCTTTACCACAATGTAATGTGTCATCAACTCACCTCTCTCTACCTCCTCCCAGGGGATGTGTTGGTGATGGATGAGCTGGGCTACATGTACTTCCGGGACCGCAGTGGAGACACGTTCCGCTGGAGAGGAGAGAACGTCTCCACCACCGAGGTGGAGGGAACACTGAGTGGTCTGCTGGGCCAGGCCGATGTGGCTGTGTATGGGGTAGCTGTACCAGGTGAGATGAAGTTCACATTATGTGCACCATGTTACATGTATGATAGTGACAGGAGGTGAAACCAGGAGTTAATCTCCACTTAAAGGCCCAGTGCAGTCAAAATTCTGTTTTTCATGTGTTTTGTATCATTGTACAGCTGATGAAACCAGTGCTATTTCCTGATAGTTGCTGGTTGAAAATATAATCGACACAGGAACTTCTAATCGGCTGGTTTTGCATGGGTGGAGTTTCGGCTTGCCTGGTGACATCACCAGGTGGTAATTCTAGTTAATCGACTAATAAGAGTTCCAAACCTCTCTGCCAGTAACAGCTAGTTTTCAGTTGTCTCCTCTACTCTCAAACCACTCCCAGGCCAAATTCTTGCTTGAGAAATAGTTTTTTTGCAAAAAAAAAAAGCTATTTGTTTATTTTTTTACATTTTAATGGAAAAATATCACTATTGTACTTAATTGTTACCCAGTAATGATTTGATGTTGATGTAAAAACAGCTGAATTGGGCCTTTTTAAATGTTGATTTGACAGCATTGTCCCTGTTAAATAAATGTTAAAATCAACAGGGAGGTTGAGTGATTAGGAAGACTTTGGCCCTTTGCAGCATGGTGTTGTGAAAAGCCTGGCGTGTTGTTTGTCTCCCCGTAGATGTGGAAGGGAAGGCAGGGATGGCTGCCATCGCAGACCCAACAGGGAGGTTGAGTGATTAGGAAGACTTTGCAGCATGGTGTTGTGAAAAGCCTGGCGTGTTGTTTGTCTCCCCGTAGATGTGGAAGGGAAGGCAGGGATGGCTGCCATTGCAGACCCAACAGGGACATTTGACTGTGATGCGTTCCTGCGAGTGGTCCAACAGGCCCTTCCCCCTTACGCCCGTCCCGTGTTCCTACGCATCTCCCCACAAGTAGACACCACAGGTGAGTGGACTAGACACAAGGCTAATTCTAATGTGAAATATCCATCAATTGTATTTTTTACAAGGCCTTGCATAAAGCGTCTAATGCTCATTCCAAGAAATAATCAAATATATTAATGACCAATTGTCTTTGTTTCCTTCCTCCTAGGTACCTTTAAAATCCAGAAGACCCGGTTGCAGAGGGAGGGATACGATCCGCGCTTATCAACCGACCAGATTTACTTTTTGAACTCCAGAGCAGGGCGTTATGAGGCTGTGAATGAGGAGCTACACAGTGCTATAGTGGAGGGTAGAATGGCTCTATGAGATGGACTATTTTAAGCTGGGTTTACACAACACGTTTATGAGGCTGCTTTGAGCCACAGCTTGTTGTAGCTATGTTAAATCTAATCACATAACTGTTTTCGCGAGACACGGTGGTATGGACAATCCTCACGACCAAGTGAGGAATCTTGTAGTGTGTGACCCCTGTCTATGCCACATGGTTTAGTGTGTGAGCCCTGTCTGTGCCACATGGTTTAGTGTGTGACCCCTGTCTGTGCCACATGGTTTAGTGTGGCACCACTACGTTGGCAAGACAACAAAATACTACAGGAAAGATGGTCGTTTAGTGCGAGAGGCTCAGCCATGTTAGGATTTTGAAAGTCATGTAGTGCACACCGGCTTTAGGAAAGTGACTGTCAAGGTGTCAGATACTGGAGACTGTGATATGCTGGAGTGGAAAGCCTTATTGTGCCGTTATAATGCATTGTAAGACTTGTCATAAGCATGCATGACCCCTTATAATGTCTTATCAACTCATAATGATCCTGTCTCAACTTGATATTTTCATACGTTGTGAAAAATAACATAGTATTATAAAGGCTCATCTGTGCTTAGAACACGTTATAAAGCAGTACACCTGCAGGCTTTAAGTAGTGTTATTACTGAAGTCTCCATGTATTAGTGTTTCTCCCTGGATCTAGTCTAGATCAGGGGACTGAAGGGCTACTGATCAATCAATAGGGAAACCTTACTGTTCCAAAACCATGTGTTAACACTATCAATAACGTACAAGGACAAGGTTGGATGAGGGCTTTTTTCCCCCTTTTCATTCCCCCTTCATTTGTGTTGTTTCTTAGTTTAGCCAAATGAAAACGTTCAAGCCTTCAACACTACAATGCACATAGAGTATAGCAAGTTTTCACATGAAACCAGGATGTCTGTTACAATGACAGCGTTTGTCTGTTTGTTACAATGAGAGTGTAAAGGAAATGAGAGCTGGGACTGAATAGACCACAGTCGTTGAGATACCAGTCTCTTGAAAATTGTGTTCCAGGCTATTTGCTCCCAACCTTGTAATAGTAGTGTGCCACCATGTACATAACAAAATACTGAACAGGTTTTTAGCAATACTTGAGTGTCCATGTTGGATGAGGTGTTGCTACCTGTGTGTTAATAGTATGATAGAACATGCCACAGCTGAACATGCCTCTTATTCCGAACACTAACTGTAGGAGCTTCGATTGCGAGATGACATTTTTTAAATGTAAAACTAAACCTGATTACGTAACATGTTTGAAGTAATGGATGATATGCACTGACTGACCACTCAGGTTCACACACATTGATATTATGTGCCTTGTGGGAACCCTGTGGAAGCCCTGTGTGTCCTGGAACTATTGGGGTTTTATGCTTAACCTGACTAGGGAACTCCAATACATAAGAAAGAACATTATTTAAACAATATCTTCACAATCTGTCAATTAGTCAGAGATCATGGTTGCCCTATCATTATGTAATAAAGCAATTTCTCAGAGTAATATTGTAGATAGAATTGATTGGGAACATTATTCTAGCTCTCCATTTTCATACATTTGTTTAGGTGTAACTCAAAATAAAGGTTTGTAAAAGACACCAGTGTTATTTTATTTTGTGATTCAGAACAGAGTTATAAGGGCTCTGACATTCTAGGACAAACTTGTACCGTTTTAGAGCTGCTAACTAGTTTCAGGTCTACCTATTTCAAGACTTGCTACTTTTCAAGTCAACATGTCCTGTCAACAAGACTGTCCAAAACAATAGGAACACAATCTTTCCATGACATAGACTGACCAGGTGAAAACTGATGCCTTATTTCTATCACTTGTTAAATCCACTTCAATCGGTGTAGATGAAGGGGAGGAGACGGGTTTAAGAAAGACTTTTATGCCTTGAGACAAATGTGTATGTGTGCTATTCAGAGAGTGAATGGGTAAGATAAATAGAGTATGGTAGTAGATGCCAGTGTCACCGGTTTGAGTGTTTAGAACTGCAACGCTGCTGGGTGTTTCACACTAAACAGTTTCCTGTGTATATCAAGAATGATCCATCACCCAAAGGCTATCCAGCCAACTTGACACAACTGTGGGAAGCATTGGAGTCAACATGGGCCAGCATCCCTGTGGAATGCTTTCAACACCTTGTAGAGTCCATGCCCTGACGAATTGAGGCTGTTCTGAGGACAAAAGGGGTGCAACTCAATATTAGGAAGTTGTTCCTAATGTTTGGTATACTCAGTGTATATCATCTGTAGACACAATACTCACAAACATAAGACCATTACATGCTTTATTCCAGACGGTCCCAAGTGATCAGCCTTCATCATCTAGGACTAGTAAACTCAACTGGATCTGTCTGTAAGTAATTGAGCCTCCACTGCTTGTTAGTAATGAACCCCCATGGAGCCCTCTAGAGCACCACAGCAGCAGACAGCCTGACGGGCAGCAGTCTCAGTGGGTGTTCCTTACAGGCAGTGCAGAAGTAAGGAAACACCCGGGGTGAGATGAGGTCTGTAAACGTATAGAGGGGCGTCCTCTCCCGGGGGTCAAAGAAGGTCACCTTGCCCCTGTCCATGTCCAACACCACCCTGATGACCTGAGGCTCCTTCCTCATCATGGTCAAGGGCGCCCACGGTGCCGTGCACGCCTTGTGCTCGCCATTGCGGAAGCGTATAGTCCAGAAGCCCTCGGCTGGCGTCAGCACATGCTTGCCCTTCCTGTTGATAGACTCGCTGGCCACACCTACCACCCAGTATGTGTTAGCCTTTACCTCTACCTCCCAGCTGTGGCGGCCAGAGCAGAACCCCTCGGAGCCCAGTAACTCAGCACTGATGTCAAACCTCTCGGGGTTGTTTGGGAGCTTGAAGACCTGCGAGCAGCACTGGACCACAGTCAGATCCTCAGACAGGATGAAGCAGCTAGCAGCTGTGTTGGGGTCCAGAGTCACAGGAGCTGGGGAGAGAGGGGAAGATATGAGCCTCAAATGGAAGACAGAGATGATAGAAAGAGCAGAACTGAGATGAAATTAAAGATATAGAATAACTTTATTTCCTGTGAGGAAACAGTACAGTCATTTCTACCGACTCATATTTGATTAATACTCACTATATTGAATGATGCTCTTCATCTTGTCCCAGATGTTGAACTTTACAGAACCCAGGTGCTTTGCAACATCAATCAGAGTTCCAGGAATAATCTTTGGATCCAGCGGCATATGCCAGGTTCTGGAATGACGACATTCAGTGATGAGTCAAATCCTGTCTATTATACCAGCGAAAATATATCTTACAGTGCCTTGCGAAAGTATTCGGCCCCCTTGAAATTTGCGACCTTTTGCCACATTTCAGGCTTCAAACATAAAGATATAAAACTGTATTTTTTTTGTGAAGAATCAACAACAAGTGGGACACAATCATGAAGTGGAACGACATTTATTGGATATTTCAAACTTTTTTAACAAATCAAAAACTGAAAAATTGGGCGTGCAAAATTATTCAGCCCCTTTACTTTCAGTGCAGCAAACTCTCTCCAGAAGTTCAGTGAGGATCTCTGAATGATCCAATGTTGACCTAAATGACTAATGATGATAAATACAATCCACCTGTGTGTAATCAAGTCTCCGTAGAAATGCACCTGCACTATGATAGTCTCAGAGGTCCGTCAAAAGCGCAGAAAGCATCATGAAGAACAAGGAACACACCAGGCAGGTCCGAGATACTGTTGTGAAGAAGTTTAAAGCCGGATTTGGATACAAAAAGATTTCCCAAGCTTTAAACATCCCAAGGAGCACTGTGCAAGCGATAATATTGAAATGGAAGGAGTATCAGACCACTGCAAATCTACCAAGACCTGGCCGTCCCTCTAAACTTTCAGCTCATACAAGGAGAAGACTGATCAGAGATGTAGCCAAGAGGCCCATGATCACTCTGGATGAAATGCAGAGATCTACAGCTGAGGTGGGAGACTCTGTCCATAGGACAACAATCAGTCGTATATTGCACAAATCTGGCCTTTATGGAAGAGTGGCAAGAAGAAAGCCATTTCTTAAAGATATCCATAAAAAGTGTCGTTTAAAGTTTGCCACAAGCCACCTGGGAGACACACCAAACATGTGGAAGAAGGTGCTCTGGTCAGATGAAACCAAAATTGAACTTTTTGGCAACAATACAAAACGTTATGTTTGGCATAAAAGCAACACAGCTCATCACCCTGAACACACCATCCCCACTGTCAAACATGGTGGTGGCAGCATCATGGTTTGGGCCTGCTTTTCTTCAGCAGGGACAGGGAAGATGGTTAAAATTGATTGGAAGATGGATGGAGCCAAATACAGGACCATTCTGGAAGAAAACCTGATGGAGTCTGCAAAAGACCTGAGACTGGGACGGAGATTTGTCTTCCAACAAGACAATGATCCAAAACATAAAGCAAAATCTACAATGGAATGGTTCAAAAATAAACATATCCAGGTGTTAGAATGGCCAAGTCAAAGTCCAGACTGAATCCAATCGAGAATCTGTGGAAAGAACTGAAACCTGCTGTTCACAAATGCTCTCCATCCAACCTCACTGAGCTCGAGCTGTTTTGCAAGGAGGAATGGGAAAAAATGTCAGTCTCTCGATGTGCAAAACTGATAGAGACATACCCCAAGCGACTTACAGCTGTAATCGCAGCAAAAGGTGGCGCTACAAAGTATTAACTTAAGGGGGCTGAATAATTTTGCACGCCCAATTTTTCAGTTTTTGATTTGTTAAAAAAGTTTGAAATATCCAATAAATGTCGTTCCACTTCATGATTGTGTCCCACTTGTTGTTGATTCTTCACAAAAATACAGTTTTATATCTTTATGTTTGAAGCCTGAAATGTGGCAAAAGGTCGCAAAGTTCAAGGGGGCCAAATACTTTCGCAAGGCACTGTATTTTACCATGAAATTAATGTATGATGGATTGTATCATATTTATTGCTATTTTGTGTCAAAGTAAAGTTCATTTTAACATGATGATCTGTTTTTATTAAAGGTAGACTCAGTGAAATGACATTGCCACGAGCATCACCGCAGATATTGCGATGAGCGAGATGCAAGACTTTCACACAGTCATACACAGTATCAATGTGTGCATGGGTTTGCTTCATGCTGTTAGAGCGTGGTAGGTACCAAAACAGCTCAGAAATATAGCCTTTTACTTTGTTTACTTTGTGCACCTGCTTCATATCGCTGAGTCTACCTTTAAAGGCTCTATTCAATCAGTTACGCTTAAGCCAAAATCCGCATAGCTGTTGTTTTGGTGGTGTCGGAGGTGGAACTGTGTTAGAGCTGTCAAATACACAAGCGGCTCCTGGCATTACACCTAAAGTGGACATTGCTGTTGGCTGCACGGAGTCGTCTTGTTTACAATTTCAAATACTGGAGTTTGAGATGTAATCTACACCTGAATTAGGCTGATACAAATCCTTATTATTTAGTTTTATGATTTTCTATTTGAGTGTCATTATTTCTATATTGCCTAAACTTTCTCATTTTAAACTTTCAACGTGAGTGGGAGGGGTGTGGCTTTGTGACCAAGAGCAAGAGCATCTGCTCACCATTTTGACAGCTCCAACACAGTTACACCTTCGACACCGCTTGTTAAAGATTGATCTGATTGATTCTAGGCATAAGTTAAGATAATAATTGAATCTGGAAACACACATTAGCCTTAGATGTGTCTGCCACATTCAGTAGCTAGATGACTGTTTTCATTAGTATATTATGGGCACATGATAGTGAGGCAGTATGGGTCTCTGTCTATTTTTATATTTTGCCTCTGTTAGCTCATGACATCAACCCGTGGGTCAAACGAATGGCAATTCCTGACTCCACTTACCTCTTGATGATATCCTTGTAGTTCTGAAAAGCAAGTAAATGTATCACTTTTAGATGGACAGCTACAATATTCCACATGCATGTTATGTTTCTATATTTTAGTATTTATTTTGCTTTGGGAATTCCCTTTGTACTGTAAGTAGGGTTTAACTTCATACTGTGTATACCTGTAAGAATGGGATGTCCTGAGACCTCATCTCTTGCTCTACGGTTCTGATGGTGTTTGAGAGGGACGTCAGTTCGTTGGACATCTCCTCAATCTTCTCCTTTAGAAGCAGACTCTTCTGATCCTCCTCTGCCTTCAGAGCATTCAATCTGGCTGCCTCCTCATCTCTCAGGAACTGGTGAAGGGTTTCAAACTCATCCTTTATCTGCCTTTCAGTATGCTCAACCTGGTTCTGAAATTAGACATGTTTAAGATATGAAAGACATGAAACCCTCAATGAACCCAGGTTACATTACTGATGATGGGTTCCATGAGCATTAGAAGATGTATTGATCCAGAAAGGACACCAACAAAATCTTTCTAAAGTGCTAGAAATACAATACCCCACCTTGATGTGCTCTGCCGTTTGATCACAGACGACCATAGCCTTCTTGAACAGCTGCAGCTTCTCCTTCAATGGGGTCAATGCAGTCTTGAGTTCCTCCTGGAATGTAAAGGCAAGATATTTACACTTTAACACATACTACAGGATCAGGCTGGCCATAAGCCAGGCTGTCAACAGCACAATGTGTTGGTTTCATCTGTCAGGTACCGCTGCATCGAAGCCCCATCACAGCATTCAGCTGCATGTGTAAAGGTTCTCAATACCTCCTTGACTGGAAGATCCAGATCAATTGATAGCTGTACCTAGCTAATGCAACGGCAACATTAACAGAGTCTGGATCATGTGACTAAGTGACAGCGAGGGTGGAGACGATGATGAAACAAAAGACTACACACATATTCAGAAAGTCAACGTGCCAAAGCAATGTAGAACGTTTGGACATTGAGTTTTCTGCATTGAGGTACATTGAAGCTCATGATCCATGCTCTGTTGATGTTGTCTTTGAGTATTAAATTCTAACATTAAAATGTTTCTTGTTCCTAGAACAGGGTCAAGGACAGCTGGTGGGCCAGGGGAGGAGGGGAACGTAGGGGGGTACACTTGAGAGACCTGGGATCTGGTTTCATTCCTCCCAGGGGCCCAAGCATCGACCAACCCAACATATGAATGTATTAATAGAATGATCGACATTTCCAAACCCCCCTGTTAACCATCCCACTGTGTCAAAGATGGTTTCTATGACACACACACGTTTTTACAAAACAAAACTGTCAAACAAAAAACTAAAAAAGTAATATATTCCTTTTCATGATGAAAGAAGTGCTGCTGGTTTAGCAACTTGTGAAGGTTTTGAGCGTTATTTGACAATGCGGGCGGAAAAGGATGGCAGCTGGAGGTTAGATGAGGCTGAACATACAGATGAAAGTTAGTTTCCCTCTGACAAGCAAAGTTAAGAGCGAGGGTATGGATGATGAGTGACACATTCAGTGACAGTGACACTGACGGCACAGTGAAGACAACCGAGGTTGTGTTCGCCTACCTTACAGTCGTGTGCACCTTCCCCAATGGGGTAGAGCCTGTGCCCCTTGTGTACCGCCGACGTCTGGCACGCAACACAGATGGGCTGCAGATCGTCCAGACAGAAGAGTGAGAGCGTCTCTCCGTGTTCCTTACACCCCATAGGGTTATTCCTGCTGCTCATCTCCTTCCTGAAGGACTCGCAGGTCTTCTCCAGAATGGTGTTTACCACAATCTCATTCATGGAGGAACGTCTCCAGCATAGAGGGCAGAAGTGGCAGTCGTCCTCACTGTCCTGGGTACTCCAGCTGTCTTGAAGGCATGTTTTACAGAACCTGTGTCTGCAGGAGAGCACAACGGGCTGGTTGAAGATAATTCCACAGAGGGGGCAAGAGAGATTGTCTTCGCGGTGCCTGGATGTCATTCTGCCTGTCAGGTTTTTAAAACAGGGCTGGAGCAGGAGCAGGGTCAGATAAGGTTACTATGCTCCTCCCACCGCTGTTGCCAGGGTTCTCTGGGGTCTACCTCAGTTAAACTTTAATGCTTAAAGGAAATGAATATGTCCATAGGGCTTCCATCTGCTTGAGTAGTGGATATGCAAATAAACACCTCCCACTGCATGATAAATCACAGCTATCCACCTGATATCTTTTAAGGAAGACCAGAGAGTGAGTGATAGTCCCATTTCATTGACGCAGTGTTCTGAGATCAGTGTTGTTGGAAAGAGTGGAGATTGGCACGTCAGAGTGATGATGCAAGGGGGTCTGCCTTATACAGCCAATAACATTTCGATGAGGGTGATGCAATAATCATTTGATCATTTAAAGTCACAAGACTGGTGGGGCCAGCGTATTCCAGAAGAATGATACGCTCCATCTGGGATGTCTGGGAAGAAACACAATAACCAAGAAAAGACGGGAAGACGGTGAGTATTAATAGAAGGAGAGAATGTATTAGGTGGGAGGGAGGAGGGTAAGAAAATACCCCTCCACTGACCCCTGCAAAGTTTTCCACAGTCCAACTTAGCCTTGACTAAGTGCTGGGTCTAACATTTTTTAAATGTTGTCCTAAATAAGTCCATTTAAGTCACTGTAAATGTCTAACCTGCATTTGTTGGTAACACTTTACCCAAAGCCTACAGGTATAATGCATTATGATGTGGTTGTAATGCATTTGTAAGACCTATAGTTTGTTTTTAAAAAGTTTAGCTCATTTTCAACCTAGGGTGTTGTTGTTTCTGGATGTTACTAAATAACCAGCAAGCTCATTTAAAAACGGTTTAGTGGAAACAACAACACCCTAGGGAAGTTGAAAATAAGCCCAACTTTAAAAAAATCTAACTATCCCTTTAATGTATTCATTTTGTTGTTCTGTCCAGCTTTCTGGTGCCTGATGCTCTCATTCAAATCAGAATCATGGGTTTTACAAGAGGAACATCAGAACAGCAACACTTTTGGGCACACTTAGGGACTATTTATTGGGGACGAAGTCATTCAAGTTTAGTGGCATTTAGCTGAATGTGCCTTCTGGTTGCCGAAACTATTATTATAGTAACCTAATAGTTTGGGTAGTGGGAGTTAGCCCAGAAGGATAAACTCCTGCACTGGGAATAGATTTAAACACTAAATAGATTTGCTGTCGCAGCTTACCTTGCAGTACACCACTGCCTCAGCTATTGGGTACACTTTGTGATCCTTATGGTCAACTGACCAATGATAATCACAGATAGGCTGCAGGTCTGTGACACAGAAGATCTTCAGTTTGTCCCTGTGTTCCTCACACGTTCTCTGAGGACCTCCAGGGTAGTCGATAATGCACAGAGGACATATTTCAGAACCCTGCTGCTCCCAGAACTCATCCAGACAGATATTGCAGAAGCTACAGCCACAGGTATGACAGCTGAGAACCACGGGAACAGAGAAGACCTTTCTACATACAGCACAGGAGAGATCATCATCCTCCAGGAGAGTGGAAGCTTTGGCCTCCATTCTCCCACAGAGCTAGAGCTGGACTCCGGTATGCATCTATAATAGGCCGCAGTGGCTCAGATATGGTTACGCTGGCCTGTGAGCCTTCGCCCCTCTGACATTTATTTAACTCCAAGCTTTGTAAATCAAGTGTGAACTTTATAGTGACATTGAATAGCAGCCCAATGAATATCTACAGTGCCTTGCAAAAGTATTCATCCCCCTTGGCGTTTTTCCTATATTGTTGCATAAGAAACTGTCATTTAAATTGATATTATTTGGATTTCATGTAATGGACATACACAATAAATACACAATAAACATAGTCCAAATTGGTGAAGAGAAATGAAAAAAAAGTACTTGTTTTAAAAACTGTAAAAACTGAAAAGTGGTGAGGGCATATGTATTCACCCCTTTGTTATGAAGCCCCTAAATAAGATCTGGAAGCAAAAAAAATCCTTCAGAAGTACATAATTAGTTAAATAAAGTCCACCTGTGTGCAATCTAAGTGTCACATGATCTTTGTATATATACACCTGTTCTGAAAGGCCCCAGAGTCTGCAACACCACTAAGCAAGGGGCACCACCAAGCAGTCGGCACCATGAAGACCAAGGAGCTCTCCAAAAATGTCAGGGACAAAGTTGTGAAGAAGTACAGATCAGGGTTGGGTTATAAAAAAATATCCGAAACTTTGAACATCCCTTTGAGCACCACTAAATATATATATTTTTATGGAAATAATATGGCACCACAACAAACCTGCCAAGAGAGGGCCACCCACCAAAATTCACAAATTAGGCAAGGAGGCAATAATCAGAGAGGCAACAAAGAGACCAAAGATAACCCTGAAGGAGCTACAAAGCTCCACAGTGTCACGAATACCACCGAAGGTGGCTCCCCTTCCTGCTCGGGTGGCGCTCGGCGGTCGTCGCCGGTCTATTAGCTGCCACAGATCCATTTTTCCTTTTCGTTTGTTTTTATCTAATTGTTTTCACCTGTTCCTTGTTGGGGTTTTGGGATGGGTGTTATTTAAGTTTGCTGGTGGCAGCATCATGCTGTGGGGATGTTTTACATCGGCAGGGACTGGGAAACTGGTCAGAATTGAAGGAATGATGGATGGCACTAAATACAGGGACATTTTTGAGGGAAACCTGTTTCTGTCTTCCAGAGATTTGAGACTGGGAAGGAGGTTCACCTTCCAGCAGGACAATGACCCTAAGCATACTGCTAAAGCAACACTCAAGTGGTTCATGGGGAAACGTCAAAAGCCCAGACCTCAATCCAATTGAGAATCTGTGGTATGACTTAAAGATTGCTGTAGACCAGCAGAACCCATCCAACTTGGAGGAGCTGGAACAGTTTTGCCTTGAAGAATTGGCAAAAATTATAGAGACATACCCCAAGAGACTTGCAGCTGTAATTGCTGCAAAAGACGGCTATACAAAGTATTGACTTGGTGTTACCTTAAAGTAACATCAAATTAAGTCATGGAGTTAATTTCAGTTGATTTGACTGTAATTTGTGCCAAAAGAGAACCTGAACTGGAAAATTATTATAATTCGTGATTATAATTAACTACCTTTTGAGAAGAATATCATCACCTCAGACAAAATTTAGAAATCAACTGAGGGCCTCCAGAGTGGCGCAGCGGTCTAAGGCACTGCATCGCGGTGTTAGAGGCATCACTACAGACCCGGGTTTGATCCCAGGCTGTGTCGTAGCCTGCCGCCGGCCGGGAGACCCATGAGGGGGTGCACAATTGACCCAGCATCGTCCGGGTTAGGGAAGGGTTTGGCCGGCCGGGATGTCCTTGTCCCATCATGCTCTAGTGACTCCTTGTCGCCAGCTGTACGGTGTTTCCTCTGACACATTGGTGCGGCTGGCTTCCAGGTTAAGCAAGTAGTGTGTCAAGAAGCAGTGCGGCTTGGTAGGGTTGTGTTTCAGACGACGCGTGGCTCTCGACCTTCGCCTCTCCCGTCCGTACGAGAGTTCCAGCGATGGGACAAGACTTAACTACCAATTGTATATCACGAAAATTGGGGAGAAAAAGGGGTAAAAAGTACAACAAAAAATTAACTGAGATTAATTTCCCTGACAGAATGACCCCTCTGAAGAGCAGCATGAAGTAAGTACAGAGACTCTTCAATGAAGGACTCCAGCTACTAAGCAAATGTACACCAGCGGGAAGCTTCTGATTCCCAGGTACTACTGACACATACACACACACACACACACACACAGCCATCCAATGACAGAGACAATCAACTGAGCCCACATACGGTGGTTCATCCCACTCTACAATATAGCTGACTGACATGAGTGACCGACTTCACACTGACCCAAGGAGGAATGGGGGCTGAAGCTAAAAACGGGGTGTTACTGCCCACATTTTTAAGGTACTCAAAATGTTGGATAAATCATGCATGAGACATAAGTAGCCTTATCTTTAGGCTATTTTACAACTTAATGTTAGACGGTTCCTAACCCTGAAAGTAATCTATTAGCCAGGAGAAACTATAGTCCATGGTTCGGATTTCATTAAACAGTCACTACAAACTTCAGCTAAGATTAGCCACCGCTAGCTAAAATTCAATAGAATGATTGAGGCAACAGCATAATTTTATTTTATTTTTTTTTGTAACCAAATCACCTTAAAGTAACATCAAATGAAGGTTAAGGAACCATCTAACATTAAGTTGTAAAATACTGAACATATCCCTTAAGGTTATACAGATGTCTGTGAAACAGACCATAACAAACTACTCCTTTAAGCATACCTTGTAGTGCTCCAGTGCCTCTTTAATGGGATACACCCTGTTAGAGGACACTCAGAAAAGATAGGCTGCAAGTCAGTGACACAGAAGAGTGACAGTTTGATCCAATGTTCCTCACACTATCTCTGTGGAGGTTTCTGAGGTCATTTGATGATGCACATAGGACATACTTCAAAGCCCTGCTGCTCCCAGAACTCATCCAGACAGGGTTAGGGTTAGGGTTAGGCAGAAGCTACAGCCACAGGTCGGGCAGCTGAGGTCCAATGGGACAGTGAAGACCTCACTACATACAGCACAGCAGGAGAACACGTGTTCCTGGAGAGTTTTAGCCTCCATTCTACCTCAGAGCTGGAGTTGAATGTACAGCTCTTTACTGCATGCATGTGTCTATAACAGGCTGCAGTTGTCTCAGACATGGTTACAGTGACCTGAACCTATAAGGTTCAGGTAAGGTTTCGCCCCTCTGACACATTTTTCTCCAAATATTTGTAAATCCAGTGTTATTGAATGTGACATTGAATGGGAGAAGGGGGAATCCACAAGTGAACAGTTCATTTGCACAACAATTTTTTTTTATCTACACATGAACAGAACATTATCACTTCACAGAAAAAGTATAAATCAACTGAGAACAATTTTACATAGGATGACCCCTCTGAAGGGTAGCTTGCACGTCCCTTCTGATTCCCAGGTACTGATTCCCAGATACTGATTCTCTCTCCATCTCTCGCTCTCCATATCTCTCTCACACACACAGACAGACCTACAGACAGACCTACACACAGACCCCCCGCACACACACAGCCATCCAATAACAGACATTCAACTGACCCAACTTATGGCTGTTCACCCAAACTACAATATAGCTGACTGAAGAGACCAACTTTAAAGTCACGCTCTGTAAGACGTACATACCATCAAAGAGTGGGCCACCAACAAAAAAAGAGACCGTTGTACAGTAGGTTGCTTGTTTTGGTATGATACTTAAAAAATACGTATTGTTAAAGTAGTCTATGGGCCAGAATAAACAGCAATTCAGGAGTAGGTTTTCTTTAAACAGCCACTACAGACTTCAGCTAACATTATCCACCACAGCTAGCTAAAAATCTATGGAAGTGATAGGGGCAACCATGCAACATTATTTTTGCATTGTTGACAAATCCCCTAACTAATGTCAAACTAAATAATTGAGTTGATTTCACTTGATTAAGCCATACATTTTAGAAAATTGCATGGTTGCCCGTATCAATCCCATTGACTTTTAGCTAGCAGAGGCTTGTCTGTAGTGTCCATTTAAAGAAAACCAAACCATAGATTACACTTTCTCCTGGCCCATAGAATTCTTTCAGACATCTACATTAAGTAGTAAAATACGTCGCACTTTCCCTGAAAAAAATACGACAGTTTATACTATGGTAGGAATAATATAGTATTCACTGTAGTGTTTTTGCAGACTTTAATGTAGTATTTATAGTTTATTATAGTATAAATACTGTAGTAAAAAAAGAGTATATACTATATTATTCACTGTAGTTACAATGACACAAGGCGAGACCCAGATGCAGGCACAGGAGGCAGATGGTTTGAGCTCTGATATCTTTTATAGTCCAAGGGGTAGTCAAAAGGCAGGGCGGGGACAGGCGAGAGTTCATAACCAGGTCAAGAGTCCAAAACGCTACAGGGAGGCCGGCAGGCCCGAGGTCAGGGGCAGGCAGAATGGTCAGGCAGGCAGGCTCGAGGTCAGGGGCAGGCAGAATGGTCAGGCAGGCAGGCTCGAGGTCAGGGGCAGGCAGAATGGTCAGGCAGGCAGCCTCGAGGTCAGGGGCAGGCAGAATGGTCAGGCAGGCAGCCTCGAGGTCAGGGGAAGGTAGAATGGTCAGGCAGGCAGGCTCGAGGTCAGGGGCAGGCAGAATGGTCAGGCAGGCAGGCTTGAGGTCAGGGGAAGGCAGAATGGTCAGGCAGGCAGGCTTGAGGTCAGGGGCAGGCAGAATGGTCAGGCAGGCAGGCTCGAGGTCAGGGGAAGGCAGAATGGTCAGGCAGGCAGGCTTGAGGTCAGGGGCAGGCAGAATGGTCAGGCAGGCAGGCAGGCTCAGAGTCAGGACAGACAAGGGTCAGAACCAGGAGGATGAGGAAAAACAGAGACTGGGAATAAACAGGCGCTAGAAGAAAACCGCTGGTTGACTTGGCAAACAAGACGAACTGGCACAGACAGACAAAAAACAAAGGTATAAATACACAGGGGATAATGGGGAAGATGGGCGACCCCTGGAGGGGGGTGGAGACAAGCACAAGGACCGGTGAAACAGATCAGGGTGTGATAGTTGTGATATAGTGTTTGTTTTATTATCTTTGACACAGAAGTGGAGGGTTCTCCTTGAGGAACACTAAAAGAGCTAATTTTCCATAACAAAAGGATAGATCGAAAGTCTATACTTGGCATGTAGGCTTTTCACTTACAGGTTCCACATATTGGGATATGGGTGAGGGGAATGTGCAGGATCTATACAAATGAAATACTGTAGTATTTACTATAGTTTAAAAATGGTAGTCTTTTTTGTGGACTGTAGTGTTTTAGCTGACATTTCTGTAGTATTTACGACAGTATACTACAAAATGATATACTAAGTCCTACACATGATCAAGGGATAGATACTACAGTGTGTAGTATAGTATTTTTTTAAAGTGGGAAGGACCTTTTTTCAGAGCCATGCTGCTCCCAGAACTCCTCCAGACAGGGTTTGCAGAAACTACAGCCACTGATATTGCAGCTGTACAGTGCATTCGGAAAGTATTCAAAACCCTTGACTTTTTGTTACGTTACAGCCTTATTCTAAAATGGATTAAATAGTTTTCAGAAATGTTTGCAAATGTATTACAAATAAAAAACTGATACCATATTTACATAAATATACAGACCCTTTGCTATGAGACTTGAAATTGAGCTCAGGTGCATCCTGTTTCCATTGATCATCATTGAGATGTTTTTACAACTTGATTGGAGTCCACCTGTGGTAAATTCAATTGATTGGACATTATTTGGTAAGGTACACACATGTCTATATAAGGTCCCACCGTTGAAAGTGCATGTCAGAGCAAAAACCAAGCCATGAGGTCGAAGGAATTGTCCGTAGAGCTCCGGGACAGGATTTTGTCGATGCACAGATCTGGGGAAGGGTACCAGCAGCATTGAAGGTTCCCAAGAACAGTGGTCTCCATCATTCTTAAATGGAAGAAGTTTGGAACCACCAAGACTCTTCCTAGAGCTGACTGCCTGGCCAAACTGATCAATTGGAAGAGAAGGGCCTTGGTCAGCGAGGTGACCAAGAACCCAATGGTTACTCTGACAGAGCTCCAGAATGCCTCTGTGGCAGAAGGACAACCATCTCTGCAGCACTCCACTAATCAGGGCTTTATGATAGAGTGGCCAGACGGAAGCCACATGACAACCCGCTTGGAGTTTGCAAAAAGGCAGCAAAGGGCTCTCAGACAATGAGAATCAAGATTGTTTTGTCTGATGAAACCAAGATTGAACTCTTTGGCCTGAATGTCAAGCGTAACATCTGGACAAAACCTGGCACCATCCCTACGGTGAAGCATGGTGGTGGCAGCATCATTCTGTGGGAATGTTTTTCAGCGGCAGGAACTGGGAGACTAGTCAGGATCGAGGGAAAGATGAACGGAGCAAAGCACAGAGATCCTTGATGAAAACCTGCTCCAGAGCACGCAGGACCTCCGACTGGGGCGGAGGTTTACCTTCCAACAGGACAACGACCCTAACCACACAGCCAAGACAATGCAGGACTGGCTTCAGGACAAGTCTCTGAATGTCCTTGAGTGGCCCACCCAGAGCCCAGACTTGAACCCGATCGAACATCTCTGGAGAGACCTGAAAATAGCTATGCAGCGACGCTCCCCATCCAACCTGACAGAGCTCGAGAGGATCTGCAGAGAAGAATGGGAGAAACTCCCCAAATACAGAAGACTCAAGGCTGTAATCACTGCCAAAGGTGCTTCAACAAAGTACTGAGTAAAGTGTCTGAATACTTATGTAAATGTAATATATCGTGAGCGGACCAAGTAATTTGGCGTCACTAAAGCGGAAAGGTGGAATAAATGAGTCAGGAGTTGGTTTCTTGATTGAACACAGTTCTCTATTGAGGGATTATGGTCAATACAAACACTTCAACATAATCAATGAAAATCTCCCAAGGAAAAACATACATCTTCTTCTCCAGATGGAACAGGAACACAATATGACTATCTTTAAACTACAACAAAAGTCACAGTTTTGTCACCATCTTAATGGTTCTTCGTGGTTAGCTTCTCTCTCTTGGTAGCCATCTTCCAGAGATAGGTTTTTCCCTCCTTCTTGCTGGTTCCCTCCTCTCTCTTGTAGGGAAAAGATAATAGGTCATTAGTAGCATCAGCTGTGCTTAATTGCCTCAGGTCCCCTTAACTCACATGCCTAGTTGGGCTGCTATCCGTGAGTCCAGCCTGCCCTCTAGTGGTCCTTCCACAATATATACAGTGTCGTGACATACAGTATGTCACGACTTCCGCCGAATTCGGCTCCTCTCCTTGTTCGGGCGGCGTTCTTGCCATCGCCGCTCCATTTTTCATGTATCCATTTGTTTTGTCTTGTTGCCTGCACACCTGGTTTTCATTCCCCAGTTACGCTACATGTATTTATTCCTCTGTTCCCCCTCATGTCTTTGTGGAAGATTGTTTGTGAACGCACTAGGCTTGTGTGCATTTTTCCCGTGTTATTTTCACGAAGCCTGTTTTGTACACATTTGATGTGTTGTGACTGTTTTGCGCATTATACACTTTGCCTTGTTGACTGGAGTTTTTTTGGACACAGTTGCGTCCTGTCGTAATAAAGTGAGCGCCTGTTCACAATTCTCTGCTCTCCTGCACCTGACTTCAGCACAAGTACCACACGCCTGACAATATTCTAAAACTATTTAATCAGTTTTAGAATAAGGCTGTAACGTAACAAAATGGGGAAAAAGGGGTCTGAATACTTCCCGAAGGAACTGTATGTATTGTATGTACATGGCTGGCAGGCCAGATATAATTACAGGAAGGGGAATTACATACCAAAACATAGCACAATTGCCCATTCTTGAGCCCATAAACTGTTAGGACCTACATAAATCTGTCCCAACAGCAGAGTCACAACAGCAGTCACAACAGCAGTCCCAACACCTTCCCACTGCTACACCTGGCTATTAGCAGAGCCTTGTCTGGCAGCTAAACATTTCATTCAGCCTCATTTACTGCCTTTAAAAAAACATAGCTGATATGGCTAACTTGCTTAAACAAATGTGGTTCCTACTGACAATTGAGACGTACAAACTATGGCATAAGGGGATAAGAGGCAATCCGTAATTTCGATTAAGACATTAATGAGCGAGCTAGGACGGACATAGTCAATATAACTATTTGTTGAGCACATTTGAAATGTTCAGTGACAGAATTCAGAACATGGGCTGTTCTTACAGTGTTCTCCCTGTACAACAAGTCAGAACCATAGGATAAATAAAGGGGGAATATAAGCAGACAATGTAAGCTCTTCCAATACTCGATGATTACATTTCTCTAAAACAGGTTTTGGGCTACATGTGTACCACCAAGTCAGAACAGTAGGTGAAATTAAGAGGGGAAAATGGACCAAATTATTAGGGTGACGCACATGGGTTACTAACAGCTTACTACACAACATACACTTAGTATTACTTTCTTAGCAACAGTATACATATAGGGAGTATACACTCCCTGTCATATTACATAATTTATGCAGCAGCATACAAGACATTTTTGGACTCACCTTGTTGTGCTGTGCTCACTTGAACAGGAAGGTGGTGCAGTGGTTATTTGTGGGCAAATTTTGTCGTCAAAGTCTGGCATTCTCTGGATTTATGGTGCTCTCAAGACAACTGGAAACTCAGAAAAAAACAAGGTTGAATCATGAACGCATCAGGGATCTTCAGGTCGTACCTCTAGAAAGAGGCCCGAGTTCCCGAATAACAATTCTGAGTTGGATGACCGTTCAAAACGTATTTTCCTAGTCGGAGCTTGTTTTTTCCCCGAGTTTCCAGTTGTCTTGACCTCACTGAAGTCAGATCTTTCAGTTCAGAGTTAACAGTTGTTTTGAGCACGGCAGAGATCATGCTGGATTGACAGCATGGCCAATGTTGAATGTTTATCATTTTAAGCTTGGAAAATAGAATCTTAAACCCAGACTTGGGACCACACAGCCACTGAATAGCCTGCTAGTGATTGCTTTGCAATGCTTGCAGTTAGCCACTGATTCCTTCCAAACCATTGCTGAATTTGCGATTTCCAACTTGATGTGTAGTGTTTATGTCCAATGGCCGATGAGTACCGATACGTTTTTATCTATTATTTATCTTCATATGACAAGGATTAAAAAGGATTTCCCGGTAGATTGTCAACTTGATTAATGATGATGACTGCTAGCTAAGATTTTGAAAGTATGATGGTGACATGATCAGTCCAATCGAAGCTAATGTAGATAACATGATTTGACATTTTATCTGCGGCCAATGACCATGAGCCTTCTTGGATGGGAACTTCTAATGTAACTCTATGGCAGCACCCAAGGGGCTTAGAGTTGGCGGTGACGTAGTGTCCCCATGAGTGACAGAAAACGGAGCAAATTAAGGCGCAACTAGAGAACACTGCCCCACCACCACAGAAAGCACTGAGATAGGTTGAAACACCTGCATTTTGGAGCTGCCTGTCTCAAGAGAGCAAAAAATAGAGTGTGTTTGTATGCTGCTTTATTAACTCAATGATTATTATAATTGTTTTTTATTTTTTACATTGTTTGCAAACTGATATGTGACATGTATTAAAACCAAAATAGGCAACCCCCCCCCAAAAAACAAACAAAAAAATTGCTAAAAATGTGGGGCTCAAAAGCACCACCTGCCCTGAACGACAGGTTATCACTGTTCCTGACTGACAAAGCGTTTGTTTGTGATTGATAATTTGTTTGGTGACTAATGATTTGAGATCTGTGTGATTATTTCTTCATAGAAAAGGCTATCATGTAGTATATGTAAAATGTCCAAAATTTCAGCCACCTGAAATTTGTCAGGGTAGCCTACATATGTAGGATCTTAAATTTGAGCCGGTTTGCTACAGCAGGAAAATAATCCTGCAGCAACCAGAAATGTGAATTGTTATGTGGATTATAATTAATGGACAAGCTTAACATTTCAAAGTGGAAATTACAAACTTAAGAAGCCTTCTTAAACAAGGAAAATTATCCTGCAACCAGGTGATCAAATTAAGATCCTACAGCTGTAGTACCTCTCAGCCATTAAAAAAACTTTGCAGTTCCTCATATAATCACTGTCAATGTGATAAAAGGACTGACTGAAGCTCAAAAACATAGTACAGTACACCGCTCCCATACTTTATTGTGTGGAGTAACAAGGTGTCAAGGTCAAAGCTAGCCTACTGTAGATAATCAAAGTGTTGTCATTCCACACAGTAACACTCATATGTTATTCTAGTCCATGTGTAGGTACTGTGTTTGGCAAAAATCTGAGAACTGTCAGTTGGAAATACAAACAGGTAAAAGGTTCATAAAGCATGATGAGGCAGTAATATGGACATACAAAAGTAATGTCTGTATAAATAAAGGTAGGGAAATCCATAGGGTACAAAGGTCGTTAATGTGCTATATTGCTTATCACCACTGTGGACGGGGATGTAGAATACAGGTGCCAGGTCAAGTTCACAACAAGCACCTTCTCAGTAGCACTTAGCCCTAAAAGTGAAAGTCTGACATATTTGCTAGAAAAAATCTCTGTATTATCAAAGTATTGCATCAATTATCCACAAAGTATTCACAAAATTAACATAAAACAAACAAAAAGTCCTCACTGAGGAGCATAATTTGATTTTAAAAACGAAATGTTTCAAAGAAAAAAGGCCATAGGACAATATTAAAAGCGAAATGTGCTTGTAAACATTGTGCGATGGACAAGTGAAATGTCCTTCTGGGGTTCAGTGCTGCCAAGCCTCTAACTTCTGGTGGACAAAATATATGGTTACCTCATGATGTCATAGTTGCAACATACAGTCATACTGTAGCTTACATCAGTTTAGATCGATGTCAAAAATGTGTCCTAACTCCTAAGATAGACAATTCATGGTCAACCTACGTTTCTTTGTTTCATGTAGCAGCAGCTCTACTTCGCCCTCTCAGAAACGGTTTTATTGTTTGAGGAGGGCTTCTCTTTAGGCGTGCACTGCCATTCAATGACGTTAATGGTTAACAGAAAGATAAAGGACGTCCGTTTCCATTAGATCACACAGTTTCTTTCCTCATTCACTGAAACACATTGTCATTTAATTTAATTATAAGGAACATTATAGCCTGCTGAATTGTGGATCAAAGTTGTGGGCTATTATCATCAAAAACAATAGCCTAGAATGAAGTTGGCCCATAAAACCTATAATCTATGCACATGTTTAATAAAAATTAGGCCTATCCAATAACAAAATGTATCCCTAGGCTATAGCCTAAATGGCTTAATGACCGATTGGAAATATTAGGCTAACCTTGTGCGCATTGCGCATCATATGGCCGAGGTCTCTGTAGCTGTGTACGGGACAGGTATGTCTGTGTCCACGGATGCAGACACCGTGTGCATGTCCTCATCAAGCGGCCCCATCGTCAATACGACAGGCGGGGGCTTCGGTTGCTGTTGGGCATCCCTCATGTGCGTCGTAGACAGCCCGGTCCCTGCCTTTCTCGCGACCCCGCGGGGGGGGCCTCCATTCCGCCGCAGAGAGTTCCTGACACTGTTGGAGAGACGGCTGGATAACCGCCTCACCGCACCTGCGATGCCCCGCTCCTTCTTCAAGAGCCCGACGTCATCCTCCAGCTCCTCCGGGGGGACCTCGATGTTGCCCGTGTACCAGAACACCCACCAGACGAGGCTGAGGAAGATGATGATGGCCCCGGCGTAGATTAAAAAGTCATAGAAGAATATGTCCGCAAAAACACCGATCAAAAGAACAAGCAGACCGAATATGTCGAAAGACACTGCCAACCAAAAGGCGCAGGAACAGCGACCTAGACCGCGATACGTTGGCTCCATGTCTCTAAATTGGCTTGGAGATAGGCCTAACAAATACTTTGTTTAGACCACCTTTTCTTTTCTAACTATCATTTGCGGTTGGTTTCCTGGTGGAATTCGGTGAATTCGGTTGGGGTAAAGTTTCAAACGGAGCCGTTTGTTTGAAGAGGTAAGGTGAGACAGGTGAGGAAGCTCGCCTCTATTCAAATTGTCCTGTGTCACAGCACAGGGCACAGCACAGAGAGGTGGGGCGTGGTAGCCGTAGACAGGTGAGGGAGGGCTGGGTAGACGGGATACTGACATGACACCAGCCATATTAATACTGTAAAGGAGGTAGGACATGTGTGACATACATTGTAGAAAGGAGCCATGATGGTTCTGATTTTCTAGATATTGGTCATCAGTCCAATATGCAGAGACGCCAAACATGGCACACTAATGTCTGTTCACCTGTGGAATGACATTCTGGACAACATGACTCATTACGTGCTTCTCTCCCTCATTTCTAAAGAACATAATGGCAGAAATCTATTCACATCCAGATTGTTTCTATAAATTAAAACAGTAATGACAGACAAAAGCCTCTAAAGCTGTGTTTACACAGGAAGCCATATTCTGATCTTTTTTCCACTATTACTCGTTTGACCAATCCCATCAGATCTTTTCACAGATCCTTATCAGAGCTGATCTGATCGGCCAATTGGTGGAAAAAAATATCTGATTTGGACTTTGTCTGCAGCCTTAGTATAATGTGATTACACCCAACTGCTCACCTGACTGCTTAATAATGGCATGTAGGCCACCTATTGCCACCTTGTGGTCTTTTGTACAGAAAAACATGTGCCCCCATACAATTTATTACTGTACATTGAAAATTAAAGACTAGTATACCAAATCTAATTTATTACACAATTGCTGCATTATGTTGATAAATAAAATGACACATTTAGAAAGATGATAAAGGGTACCTGAAGACTTGCTGCTCTCACAAGGTTGGAGATCACATGGAATCAGAGTAGCCTACATGAATGACTGAATGAACAAATGCACAAAGCAATGTAAAAATGTTAACATTTTGGCTAACTTAGACCGAATTCAAATCCCACTGGCCCCCACCTCCTTTAAAAAAAATGTTGTTGTTGCTTTTGACCAGATGGACACAGCCTTTTTGACCCAGAAACATAAAAGGTTAGATCATTTAATCCAGCAGCAGTATTGAGGGGACAGAGCGAGGGTGCACCCACCACCACTCAGTGTCCAACTGTCCATCATGATTTCAACAATCAGCTATAATAATGTCCAGTAGAATTTTCTGACTCTGTAATCCTGTTTCTAAAGGATTTAGCAATCCACTACAACAGCAGCTACAAGGAAAACAGCAGCTTATGGTGGAAAAACAACAACTATTACAGATCACAATCAGACAGACAGATGGTATAGCCTGGGCCGCAGCAGCACGGCCATGTTCCGATCATGTTAAAACCCCCCAACAGAGCGATCACATGATGTTCCCTTTTACAGGACGAGGTCATTCGATCCCATATTTGTATTAGGGCCTAGATCGAGGACAGCTACATACAGAAGATAAACAGTGCATTTCACAGAGGTCTCTCTTGCAAAATGGAATCTATACGAATAAGACTAACCTGCATAAATAAAGGTTTAATAAATACAAATCCATCTATGTTATGTTACACCTGTCCCCGAAAAACATTTATACATATTTTAGGAAGTGTGCTTTTTAGAATTATGTTGGGAGAAAACCCCACTAACATGGTTGACCTACTCTACAAAACAGAACATAGTTTTAGCTTGAAGAGTCCATGGCTCTTCGGTGCTGTTCGTCCACCTGAAGCGCCTTGCCATAGACCTTGGTCGGAGCCTTGTGCTCTAGTCTCTGTTTCACCACAGGCACCCACACCAGTCCCGTGACCAGGAACATGAGCCCCGCAGAAAGGAACACAGGACCCAGCAGGTAGGGCACGTTCCCCACCTGGGTGAAGTAGAGCAGGGAGAGGGCCGTGCCCAAGCCGAACAGCACTCCGCCGATAAGGATGGCCAGGATGGGCCTGGTGAAGTAGTACCAGCAGGGGACATTAGTACCCAGGATGACCCCGTCAGGGACATGGTTCAGTGGGGTCGTTGCTTCAGTGTCCTGGGTCTCATGGTTGGTGCTGGTGCGGCTGGTTTTACAATCCATGTCCGACACCGTGACCACTGTGGATTGCATCCTTGGGTTGTGCTGAAGGGATAACAAATCAGAACAGACACCACTTAAAACTATAGGACTTTATCAATCACTGATACTTCAGACATACAGAGACGTACGGTTTACTATTTTATCAACCAATCTGTGATTGCAGAACTCACCATTTCAGATCTTATTTGACTTGTTAAAATTGCAATAAAACATGAAAAAATTAACTCCAACCCATTTTTACATTCAATCAAATCCTGTAGTCTCCAAATTAATTCAAAACCATTAAAAAAAAAATGTCCTCACTTACCATTAGGCGTTTCGCCTGTGTTATCTCTCGCTCTTTGCCCAGTGTTGGTCAGAGGCTGGCTGGCTGCTCCTCTGATGACTACTGTCAAAACCACTACTATGGCCAAAGCCACACCCACACAGAAGAGCGACCCCACCCTGTAGTTCCCTATCCCGCTCTGTGTCCCTCCACCATGTCATGGCGATCTCGGCTTTGCTCCAGTTTGTGCCCTGTTTACATACAGTATATTCTCCCCACATAGCATTTTAGACTATGTATTATTGGAAACTGGAACAGTACATTATTCTTTTGGAAGGGCTATGGCAGGGGCATGCCATCATGACTGTTTTTGATGGGGCCTGATGGCCAAATTCGACAAATAAAATCAATTGAATATTGTACAGTTGAATGCTACAAATTGATAGAATTTATGTTTGAAAGGGGCCTGATGCTTATGGAGAATGGGTAATTTATGGTATGGGAGAGTATTAGACATTCTAATTGGGTCCAGATGTCAGTTGTGTATGGATAATTAGGTTAGCGTAAATACAAGTCATGTTTGATTTATTAAATTGATCTGTGATTAAAACAATATCCATTAGAGTAAAACTTGAGAGAAGAGGTGCCACCTGCTTGTCATGTAATTTAGTACAAAAGTACAAAAGGTACACAAGTGGTCGTCATTACACACAGGCAAATATCCAGCTGTAGGGTACATTCTGTATGAGTTGAAATATAGTATTTTAGGCTTTGAAAAGGATTGCCTGAACACAAACAGCTTTACTAAATTCCATCTTTCTCACGGGGTAAAGATGTATTTTTTGGTATGCATGATAAAGATTAAATGACAAATTTCATGTCAACTTAATTATATTTTTTCCTCTAACGTTAAACAGCACAAATAAAAGAACTAGCACTTCTCCAATTTTTATATTTTATTGTCATAGTAGTTTGCTTTAATAACATGTGAAGGCGCTCAAGCACACTGCCAGAACGCCATATAAGAGAAACCAAAAGTGGGTAAAAGCAATGGGAGACATGTACAACTAGGGTTGCAAAAATTCATTAATTTTCACAAAATTCCCAGGTTTTCCAGAAATCCTGGCTGGAGGATTCCAGATTTCCTGCCTACCCCCCCCCAATTCTGAATTTTGGGAAGTTAGTGGATATTTTCAACCCTTTGTACAACCAAGATAATAACATTTTGGTTTCAACTTGTTAAATTCTCAAACATCTTTTTTTTGTAAATAATATATTTTTCTGTATTACAAGCAAATCCTGGTCCTTGTCTGGTTACAGATATAACTGCTGCCATTTTAAAATGTTCAATGATGGAAGAAAAAATAAAAATAAAAAACTAAGAGAAAACAATTGTGTTTTATGGTCATGAGTAGACCAGAGTAGGGGTGTGAGGGAATGGGTTTGGGGGCAGGGCCTAACCCAAAAATGGCATAGCTGAGCTCTCAATATGAGAAAGCTGACTCGTGTGTACTTGATCTCGTTTTTCATTTGCTTAAAAACAGGTTTCTTTTTCAGATAAGTTTTTTAAGCTGATCATCGACAGGTCAAAGGGGGGAGAGAAGAGAGGGCCGCGAGCAGAGTTCCCATCAATGACCCCTGACCCCACTCTTCACCCCCACCCCACCATGGTGCCAGACTGTGACCGGGGACTCCCATACAACCGCTTCAGTCCCTCTCAGCAACGAGCTTCAACACCTTACCAATGGCAATGGTCTTACCTGGGGAGAGGACACAGACATAGGTTAACAGCAAAGCCTGTCTACTCAAGTCCAAATGGGCTAGTTTTAAATTGAAACTTCATAAGTGGAGACCCTCCACTCTCCGACCCCCTCCTACAGACTTTCTCCCTCTTTAGGGTCCCAATGAATGACCCATCCCCTCTACCACACTCCCCAAACAACAGTACTTTTCACCACAAATGCAACTCAACCACTAACAGAGACTTTAATCTAGAGCTGGGCAATATGACCAAAATAATCGTCACTGTATTTTTACAGTATGACCAATTTAAGTTGTTGAATAGTAAAGTTGTACATTTGCTTTATGAGTAGTGAGTGATCCTAGAGTGGCAACACATACATTCTACGTGATTTCAATGAGTCTTTCCCCATTCTGATTGAACAGTATAAAACAATTCAACCAAAACAAATGTCAGCACTTATCATTTCTGCATCTCCTGCACTCAAATGCAATGGTGGGAAAAATGACCGAATCGTCATACTTGAGTAAAAGTAAAGGTACTTTACTAGAAAATTACCCCAGTTAAAGTGAAAATCACCCAGTAAAATACTACTTCAGTAAAAGTATTTGGTTTTAAATATACTTAGGTATAACAATTAAATGTAATTGATAAAATGTACTTAAGTATCAAAAGTAAAAAATAAATACATAATTATTATTTTAAGCAAACCAGACGGCACTATTTTCTTGCTTACGGATAGCCAGGGGCACACGCCAACACTCAACAATAATTTACAAACAAAGCATTTGTGTTTAGTGAGTCCTCCAGATCAGAGGCAGTACATGACATGGGATGTTCTCTTGACAAGTGTGTGAATTGGACCATTGTTACATTTTGAATGCTGAGCAGGTACTCAGTACAAGTACTTTTAGGTGTCAGGGAAAATGTATGGAGTAAGAAGTATATTATTTTCTTTAGGAATGTAGTGAAGTAAAAGTTGTCAAATAAAAATAGTAAAGTACAGATAGCAAAAAAAACTAAACTTAAGTAGTATTTGAAAGTATTTTTTACACCACTGCTCAATTGAGAATTTCCATAGGGCTGCACGATATGGGAAATTAATCAAGGACTCATTTTTAACCAAATGTTGCAATTGCGACTTGACCTGCGAATTAGAGTAAAACTGTTTGAATCATGGAAACATAATGACTATTCTAATTCTATAGTTCGAATATAATAGTGGGCACTTTGAATACAGTGTTTGAGATGACGACAAATTAAAATGCCAGGGAGGAGTTATTGTGACAGGGAAGGAACTAAAGTGTTGATACGTGTTTCCTAGGGAACCCTATAAGCTTTGGCTACATTGCATGTTCTCTCTTAACTACTTCATGTAGCTAACATATTCCGCTTTGATTTAGAAGATACTGTTGCACAAACATGCTGATTTAGGTCTACACCAGCGCTGGTATTATCAGGCTGTATTAGCTAGCTACGTTTGCTCTTACTCAGTACATTTATTAGCTAGCTATTGGCATTAGGGGCGGCAGGCTAGCCTAGTGGTTAGAGTGATGGACTAGTAACCGGAAGGTTGTAAGGTTGTAAGTTCAAACCCCCGAGCTGACAAGGTACAACTGTCGTTCTGCCCCTGAACAGGCAGTTAACCCACTGTTCCTAGGCCGTCATTGAAAATAAGAATTTGTTCTTAACTGACTTGCCTAGTTAAATAAAGGTAAAATAAAAAATAAATAAATTAGTGGCTAACAATTAGTGTCTCACAAGATTTAGGGTCAACTTGCTACGAAAAGACAAACTAGCTGTTTGCTGATGTAAGAAACAAACGAATAGTGTCATTATAGAACGCTAGTGGATTTATATTAAGAATCAAAGTGAAAACAGCATCGTTGTCATCAACATTGTTGCATGTGCTGCATTGACCATGCAGACTCAACGCAAGTGTCTAGTGGTTGAGGAACATCAAATACGCTCCTTGAGTGACAGGGGGCGTGGCTAGGTCTGTGTGGAAAGTGGCAAGGAGAGAAAGAGTGGAGAGAGATGACAAGTAGTGAAGTAACCTATAAAAAAAATGACATTACACATGGCGTATCACATTTAACAAACCAAACATTCAAATACCGGTATAGAAGGTAAAGAAAAACCCAAACCGGTCGGTCCCTGCATCAACACCGGTATATCATAAAATACGGTATATCACCCAGCACTACTTTAACCTTTGTTTCAGTTTGGAATACATTTAAACCATTGTTCCTTCCAGCATGGCCATTTAGGGACTACTAACATTTTACATATATACTTTCATCATTCAACAGACGCTCTTATCCAGAGCAAATTACATAAGTAATCAGGGTTAAGTGCCTTGCTCAAGGGCAAATTGCCATTTTTCAAGTAGTCAGCTTGGGGATTCGACCGAGAGACCTTTCCTTTACGGGCTCAACGCTAGGCTACCTGCCGCCGACTAACAGCCCCAGTGATAGCAGACCCCGTACCTTCATCCCGTAGGGTGAACCGTCCCATCTGGGGGAAGTCTTTGAAGGTTTCAAGGCAGATGGTTCCGGCGGTGCGCAGACGGGCAATGCACACCTGGTCCTGTTTCACAAAGCGCGGTCGCGTCTTACTTTTCTCTCCCGACTTCTTGTCTACCAGACAGATTAAGGCCTAGATGTGGAGCGGAACCATCACAGTAACTATCCTGGCAGGTCTTTACAACACTATTTGTCAGGTGCAGCTCAAAGGGAATACATTGCAGATTCAAAATGAAGATGGTTCCTTTTGAAGGTTATGGCATTATGACAGTATCATTACCGTAATTTGCACTTCTTCGATGCAGGTGTGGATGTGGAGGACAGCATTGTATCCAGGGCAGATAATGGACTTGTGTTCAATGATGACAATCTGTGAGAACACACAACACGGAGTAAAAACAAACACCAATAAATCCAATATGTTTACCATTAGGGCGACATTCAGACAGGACTACGGTCCAACTCCAACTGCCTTAGTATCTGTGGTGGCATGGTGACTGGCGTACCTGGGCGTCAAAGGTGCGTCCAGAGTGGCAGAGGTTCTCAGCGTTACAGAGGATGAAGCCTGGCAGGATCTCCTCCTCCTCGATGCCCTTCAGTCTCAGCTTCAGGTTCTCTCCAGGAGAAGCATCGTCTGTCTCCACATCATCACTCAGCAAGCTCAACACCTCCACTGTGTGCTACAGGGAGGGATGGAGGAAGGATGGAATGGATACGCAGCCATTAACAAGTTTATAATAAGAGATGGAGCGAACACCTTTATGGTAAAAAAAAAAAAAAAATAGAGGGAGATACCGTGTGGCACAGACAAATGGTAAATACGAGAAAAAAATACCTATGACTAAACAACTCTGGCTTAAGATACTTGCCACCCCATTACCTAGGATTAGCTATAGCTCTAATGCTCTGATCGGCGTTGGATGTTTCATGGCAGACTGCTGGAGAATGTCTTACCCTGTTTGGCATCATGACAAGCTGCTGTGCTTTACTGATGGACCCCGACTCCAGTTTCCCCAGGATGACAGTACCCATGTCCTATAGGGTGGGGAACAACAGTAGAAAGAGGCCAGATTAAGTAACTCAAAGTCAGAAAAAGGTATTCTACAGTTGTGTGAGAGGGTTAAAAACTAGTGTGGTTTAATAGGCTTTTTATTACCAGGAAATAGGATGTTACATGTACAGTGTAGCTGCTGATGTGGGCAGTACGAATGCCATTAAAATACTGTCATGTAAAGGACAACCGTATCTAAATAAACATTTAAATATAATGGGTTGGTTGCCATATTAATGGCAGTAGAATAAAAAAGGTTTCATAATGTGGTCGTCTTCACCTTGTATTTGTCTACGATGGGTAATCTGACTGGTCCGTCGCTCGCTCTGTTTAAGTTTGGCAAACTGTCCAGATGTGGAATGAATGGTAACCCTCTGGAAGACAGAGAGGAGATAAACAGGTCAGGACAGTAGTGTCAGAAGAATACTCAATCCATTCACACTGAAATGTTATAGTACCTTTCGTGTGGCTTCATTAACAGAGAAGGAAGGACAAGAACAGATAGTACCTCTCCATTTGACTGTTTTCTTCCGTTTCATACCTAGTGAACACAGTCCAGGGACAGCAGTGTAAAAGCTGGTCATACTCACGTATACCAAGTGCACGACTCAACAGGCTCCTTGAGGTTGGCTCCTGTGAGGCCAGAGCAGGGCATGAAGTGAATGTCTTTCTTGGGGTTGAAGCCAACCTTCTTCAAAAATGGCACTAGTTTTTCCTTGCATTCTTCGTACCTGAGTTCAGGTTAAACAAAAAATAAATTGTGGGTTGAGCTGGATTTCAGATACATGAGAATAAATGTTAAACTCTCGAGCAAATCTTGTAATGATGTTAATGTATGCATGATTTCCGTTAAGGTTCTACAAAGACCCTACATCAACAAAGGGTTCCACCCTAGGCTTTGACCATAACCACATCATCTTCTCTGTAATGGGTGTTTTCTTGTTGATGTAAACTGGAGCAAGCACCCGTGACTACCAGTTTCCTGTAACCTGATGTGATTTCTGTGCTCTAAGTGGTAACTGCGCACCTCTCTAGGCTCCAGTTCACTGTGGGGTCGTCCATTTTGTTGACAAGGATGATCAGATGCTTCACCCCCGCCGTTTTGGCCAACATGGCGTGCTCCCGTGTCTGTCCACCCTTCTCAAAGCCTGTCTCAAACTCTCCCTTCCTGGCTGAGATCACCTAGGCAGGAGAAATACACATTGAAAATCATTCATTGGGGCGGTAGGGTAGCCTAGTGGTTAGAGCGTTGGACTAGTAACCGGAAGGTTGCAAGTTCAAATCCTCGAGCTGACAAGGTACAAAACTGTCGTTCTGCCCCTGAACAGGCAGTTAACCCACTGTTCCTAGGCCGTCATTGAAAATAAGAATTTGTTGTGAACTGACTTGCCTAGTTAAATAAAGGTAAAATAAATATAAAAATTAAAGGAACTCTGACATTGCTGTGTAGATTTCAAAACAATGTATTTTACAATCAAGTAAACAAATATTTATCGTTGTTAATTTCAAATCTTTATTTTTTAATAATCTTTATATTTACCATTTCAAGAGATCTTTCTCTCAACTGGATATTTTGGTATTTGCAGCCACAAGTTATTTCACCCCCCCCCCACACACACCTTGAAAAACATCAGCATGACACAATGGACTCACCAGCACAGCCAGGTCAGCCTGCGACGCTCCTCCGATCATATTGGGCACAAAGCTTTTGTGGCCTGGAGCGTCCAGGATGGTAAAGTGCTTTTTCTCAGTTTCAAAGTACGCTCTGCCCACCTCCACAGTCTTCCCCTTGTCTCGCTCCTCCTGGTTAGTGTCCAGAGCCCAGGAGAGGTACCTGGCAGACAGAGAAAGGGAGGGGGTTAAACCCTTGTCATACTGACAGGCTTTAGTCATGCCATTTCATATACTTTTTGCAGTAGACCCTGGTAAAAAGCAGAGTGTAACTCACCAGGTTTCCCTGTTCTTCTCCTTGGCTTCTCTTTCATACTTCTCCAGAGTTCTCTTCTCTACCATGCCTGTTAAATACCTACCAGTGAGGAAGAGGATAACCAGAGGGAGTGATGAAGAGAGAGGGGGAAGGAGCAAAGAGTGGAGGGGTGGTGAGAAATGCAACAGGTGTTAAAAGCCCCATTGGACTGAATGAATCATAACCACAACAGAAAGAGATACTCACATGATTTGTCCTCCAATGGTAGACTTGCCAGCATCTAGGGAGAGATGAGGGACAACAGGGAGTTGTGAGAGCAGATAAAAATGGCCTGTGCTGTCTAGCCTTGTAACAGGGCTGATTAAATGAAAAATGAATACAAAACATTGCCTGGTTTCCCACTGTTTCCTATTTATTCCCCTAGATTTGTTTCTTTGACAGACCCCCCAATCAGCAATCCAGGTGTGACAGTGACAACTATACACCATGGATGTTATATAGGGCTGCCAATAAACAAGTTTTATTGGACCAAATGAAACCCCAAGAAATAACAGAGCAACACCGAGATGACCCACACACCTAAGTGATAGTATGTGAAACCACTGCAATAGCCATGAAAAAGAGGAAGAAAGAAGCAGATGTGCCCCCACTCACCAACATGACCGATGAACACCACGTTCACATGTTCCTTCTTGGGCGCGTCTGGTGGTAGGGCGACCACTTTAGGTATGATTGGCACGTCTTCCTCCTCCTCTAGGACTTCCTCCTCCAGAATCTCCTCAACAACTATTGGTCCCCCGTCACCACCAGGCCCTCCTCCTGGTTCTTCCTCATTGGACTCCACCCCTTTCAGGTCCCATGTCTCCTCTGTGGTCATTTCAGAGTCGCCGTTCTCCACCGGGGCTGCCCAGGGACAAACCGAACAGAGCATTAGTGGTGTGGAAAAAATAATAATGATATGAGTTTGAAAATAGATTCCTCTGGTTTCAGGTCTGATGTGAAAAAGCCTACCACCGTAGCTAAGAATTTGGTAAATTACATTTCTCTACAAATGTTTAAGTTTAGATAGATAAAATACATGTAATTAGTTTGCCATAACATTTCATATTCAAAGGGGAAAACCTAACTAGGGCTACACTACAGGCTGGCAATGATGTAGAGTACTCACACAGTACAGTTAGAGCATATTAATTAGCCATGAGGGTATTGTTCTACGAAGCTTGTTAATGGTTACTACAGCTAAACTTCTGGCATCAGTTTTGACAAGATTTTACAGCTAAAACTACAGAATGCCAAATCTACAGAACATTAGAGCTTAAGGTCAGAGTTCATTCCAATAACATTGATACAATTTTCCTTATTTGATTTCTAGAAAAAGCAGTTTAACATCTGAAATAGTGTAACCATTCAGCACCCTACAGGCTTTAAAGACCGTAGTAGTGATGACAGACCATGCTGACACTTAGAGCATGGCTCATCATTCCAACTATGAGACGATTAAACACTACGGATTTCACTCTGGTCCTGAGGACCCAAAGGGTTGCACATTTAGTTAACTTAGTACTACACACCTAATTCCACTTAATCAAAGGTTAAATGAGTTGATTAGTGGAATCAGGTGTGTAATGCTAGGGGAAAAACTCAAATGTCTACCCCTTTGGGTCCCCAGGACCAGGAAACACTTGCAGTAGAATATGGGCTAGAGGTCAGTGAGTGTGCCATGGCAGCCTGGGCCTGGACATGTTTGGCTGGACTTCAAGCCTTTCTTCCATCCTGCACATTCAGAACTTTTAGCCTAATGTAAATGATGTAAGACCTCAACAGTAAGGAATGCTGAAGTAATTTTGCCAGTCACAGGAAAAGTCAGACTAATTGAATGGAGTGGCTGGGGATCATTCTGGACCCCTCTTCCCAACAGAGAAAGGTCCCGAAGCTTCTCATGTCGGTTTCTCTACTTTACCCAGTCTCAGCTCTACTCAGACGAATGGTGCTCATTCAATAAAGTTAGATCAAAGCGATTTCGATGTCTGCTAGATCACATAATGATAGTCTTCTACATAATATAATAACTAGTATAATGTTACTAGTTACTCTTGTTCAAAACTCATAATAAGTGCTTTGATTTAAACTAAACACACAGGTAGGCTAAGCTACAGCTTCTTAACACCATCTGCTTCAAACTTCACTCACTGGCTCGGTTACCATCCACGTGGACACAGGTTCACGCTAACATTCTCAAATCTGTATAAAAACCAACATGCACATTTCCCCACCAGAGATGAGTTTCCATCAAATATTCCTGTTGCAGATATAAGGCTGTGCGTGATGACAGTGCACATAAAAATACCCTTTGGGGTACAAGTTAAATGGGTTTCCTTCACAACGTGAGTTATGGAATTGGCATGCGCGCTCTAGCCAACAGCGCTATCTGCATGCTTTTGGCTAAAGAGCACATATAGCCTACCTGATATTATTATTTAGACAAAAAAAGCGAGATCATTTTAAATTTGTCAAAACGGTATCCAAGCATCGATCATCACCTTGCACTTTCACCACCCTGTGAAGTTCAGAACTTATTCCATCTGTAGTCTAATAGGCCTAAACCGCATGCTTTCCCAACGAGTCGTAGTGGGAGGACCAAACATGTCAGACTGACTCCAACTTTATGGTGGTTATTATATCAATATTTGTGCACAAGTGTTTCCACCGACATTTCATATAATTCAGTTAAACCAACAAAAGATCCCATTGTCTAGCGTAGTTATTTTGTCGATATTTTGAAAGTTCCCCACATTTGTTAGTCCCATTAGGCACATTTAACCGACATACTTTACTCGCATAAAAAAAATGGATGGAAACCTGGTTACTGTTCATCATTTTAGACAACTGTAGGCTACTTCCAAACTGTATAACTCAAGATCTAAATGAAAATCCCCATGAAACTGATCGAGATCAAACGGTTGGTATGCAGACGTTTCATCGGTAAAACTTTAATTATACCTCACTATGAGGTTGAGTGCACACTTTGGGGTAAAGTGGAAAATGGAATAGGCAGAGGCTACAAATACAGTTTCCACCCCCGCCCCTAACTTCTCAAAACGAATGAGCCAAATCATGTTCTGCGCATGTTATTTCACACACACACACACACACACACACGTTCAAGTCTCTCTTTACTCAATTCAAGGGGCTTTATTGGCATGAGAAACATATGTTAACATTGCCAAAGCAGGTGAAGTAGATAATATACAAAAGTGAAATAAACTATGCTTTACTGAACCCTCAACCAATTTGATTGACATGTAGCTCGTCTCTCTGCCTCAGTTCTGGAAAGCTGATTGAAACGAACATTCCTAAAATATATATGAAGGCTCTGTGTTGTAACATATTGCTGAAAATAAAAGTGCAATGTGTGTGTAAAATCAATATGTAAACATGACCCAGACATTGTGTAGGCCTATGCTATAATGTTTTCTTACAAAGAAAAATATGCGCACGTGTGACTCGAGTGAAGCGTGTCTGTAGCACAGTAGTTCTCATTTCCCACTCCGGGGTAAAGTGATGGGCTGTCACAGTGAAGTAGCTCTGTAGCCCTGGTGGTCCATCCATCTGTAGTAAGTGCAACACGGGGTGCATTGGTCAATTAATTGACAATTTCCTCTTTGGCTTGCTTACATAGAGCGGGGACTAAAACCTGTTTGCTGACACAGGTGCGAGAGGGCAAAGTTTATAACGTGGCTTGAGCACTTTCACGAGGTGATGAAACCCCCTTTTCTTCTCAACAACCGAGAATGGGCGCAAATATCTGCAGCTATAAAACATAGCTATCGCTCTTGTAATTTCCGTGGCAGAGTCAACTGCAAAGGGTTGCTTTAATGCAGATGGGAGACCGTTATTGTTTTGCATTTCCATCTTGCTCCAGTGGTTGGAATACTGTGGTGAAGTCAGCTTAAATGTGTCATGTTTGAGGCGTTGGCAGGTGTATAGGCATTTTTGTTGATCAGTGGCGACATACTCTGTTAATTTCCGCTGTAATCTTCTGGGAAGCAAATAGGTTTCCAAACAACGGAGAATCGTCCTGGTTTTTGAACACACTACTTGTACAGAACTAGTTCCTGGCTGCGCCTCACAAAAGAAAATATTTAAATGCGCCAAATTAGATTTGAGTTTTGATTAAGCTCTTGTTGTTAACCGAATAGCCCCCCCAAAAGTCCACTTTGACTTACTTGAGGCATACAACGCAGTGCAGGCCTAGCATTTTTATTTGAGTATTCATTCCGGTTCACAGTGCGGAATGAACCAAGGTCCCTGTACCAAACGGCTCAGTACGAATGTTTGTACCGTTAAACCCGTACTATTGACTGCCTGTCCGAGTCTTGCTTTGTTGATAGGCTGTGTACGTACATACAGCTTGCCTAAATAACAACCTCCCCCCATGAAAAAGTTGCGTCGTGCTTATGTTTGCTTTGATTACTGTTACAACAGACAAAGAACAACGTTTCTTCTAACAAGTGGCAGTGGAGTCACGGAGTGAGCAAGCACTGAGCAGTAGCTCAAAGAACTCGGAGGGGAAAGCACGCAGCGGATCCTGCACATGCACAAAAATCTCTTTAGTCAAAAACTTCAGTTTCGCAGAAAATTAGGAACTGCAGGCACTCTAAATGGAATAAGGCACCAAGTTGTAACACCAGACACCAAAGCTATGTACGCAGACAAAGCTAGCCAGCATCAATCTGTTTATTATGACAGTACAGCACCCTCACAGAATTCACTGGCACTACAGCACACCTTAATTCTACTTATAATAGAGGGGGTGGGTTCTTCTAAATATAATGTAACAAGACATTAGCTAGTCAACTGGCAGTCATCTACACATAATGAGACTAGAAAGGACACACAGCGGTCAAAAATAGCTGACATAGAGAACACTTCCACGGCAACAATGAATGTGCACAAAAAAAATGTGTTCTAGAAGCTGTACTAGATACATGTCAGAACTTTGTGACTACTAAATGAGAAGACTGAGGCCCACAAGCATCAATTAGTGATTCATACAAGTGACAGTTGCTTTGGTGGACGTTGAACAGTGGGTTGACGGGATTTACGGAGGCCTTTGTTAGAGGCCAGAGGCTGGGCCCATAGATTGTGAGGCTAGCTAAGCTATTCATGGATAATGCTGAACAGAGCAAAATGACCACAGGTGTAAAACACACGTATACATACCTGCAGTTTCTGCAACCTCCATGGTGACAACAACTGGTTCAACTTCCGCTAAAAAAAAAAAAGAGGTAGAGCGTATTCACATTAAGTCTTCTTTCATCTGACATTTTTCATCAAATAAAATGTAAGGTGGGATTGGTGTGAAATCTACCAACCAGCACTCTTCCAGTCTACCACAATAGTCACAACTACTACAGTTCTTATGAGGCCAACAAACTGCAACACCAGTTCCCCCAGTTAACTGGTTTGCGATATGTACTATAGACAGGTTGGTTGTTTTGCAACAACCAAAGCCTGCGCAACTATGGGGCAAAACATACGGGTTGACTTAGATTGTTGACAACATGTAAACTAGATTTCTTCAATGTTCATTGAAAAAAAAAATGCAAAATCAGCACTTGTGATCTCAAATACATTTTTACAGTTCTTGGTTATGTAGCAAATTTCAGTTAACATGGAATCAGTTAAAACACCTTAACACAAGACATGGTCTCAAGAACAAGATCACACTGGCTGACAGTAGTCACGATTCCCCACACGGCAGTTTCTTGTCATTGTTGGTAGCCATCTGGCCATCCAGAATCACATCCGACTTCTGCCCCATTGAAGCGTCAACCACTTGTGACATTGTCAGCTAACCCATCTATACGCAACAACACTCCACCGGAAGAGGTTAACCCACCAACAGCTTGATGTTTACTATACTTTTACTGGGCTGCCATTTTCCTCAAGAGCGGTTGAATATCTTGAGTATAAACACACATTGGTGATGTCGATCAACAGCAAAAAGCTTGTAAGGCGTGTTCAGCAGGTTAACAGGTAAGTTGAGGTTAAAGGATAAGAAAACGGACGTCCGTCAAAAATATCAGACTGGGAAAACAGCTAGATTTGAATCCCCTCATGACTTACAGGTTAGTATTGCCTACTAGATCATGCATAACCACCACAACCTAAGAGCTTTTCTAGAAAGGATGGTAATTTATGTTAAGACGAAGCATCTTACATACTCCCCTCCATATTGGATTTGGCAAAAGACAGAACTGACCAAAACATGCCACAGCTCATTTTCATTACATCAAAACGTAAAATAGTAACATCTATGAATGGTTCTGACTAGTTATTTCTGCTTTATTGGTCTGCTCAAATGGGACACTTTGTTCACAAGTTTGTCTTCCACTATGTAAAGTAAGATCGTCCACGTCACACCAATAATGTCAACACTAGTTACCAGTTTTTAAAGTTGTCATGTCTTGCAATTTATAAGGGGCAAGGTTGGACCCGTTCAAATAATTACTAGTTATCTACAGTAGCTAGTTGGGTACATATCTTGAAATCCTAACTTACATTGTGGGAAGGGTATAGCCCCAAAAAAGCACAATTGGCCAAGAATGTCTAAGCTAGCCATTTCTGACTAACGTTACATAGCCCACGTAGACAGTAAAAAAAATGTGGGACCGTTTGCCTTACCAACGTACACAATTGTTACACGACTGACATAGGATAGGCTAACTAACGTTAACTTAGTTATGCCAGTAACTAACATTTGGTAAAATGATAACGTTTTCTACTTTACCTAGTTAACTAAAACCTCGAATGTCCAAAACCTCACATATGTTTACAATTAGTTAACGTATGTAACTATAGACACTGTCGGCGACAGTTAGCTAAAAGCACACTAACCGGCAACTAACTAGTAAGTAGTGGATATAAACATAACGTTACTATAGTTAGCTAAAACCTACCGAAACTATTAGCTACATACAAGCCATTAACAATCCATCAACTACCGAATACTGCTAACGTTACAGTAACTTAGCTAACTAACTAGCCTAGCTAACTACCGTTAATTTGGTAACTAATGCTTACCCTTAACGTTAACTAGCTACTTTACCCGGTCTCTAAAGTGTTGACGCATGTGTGTTGTGGAGCTTGTTAGCTAGCTAACTAAGTTAACTTGCTAACAAGCTAGCTAACCATCTAGCCAAACGCAAACGTGAGTGACCGCGAACTTACCACCGGAATCAGGATCTTCCGAGGGGCCTTTCTGAAAGAAGGACGGGACAAATTCGACGGCATTTATGTTGGGGACAAACGGTTTGGCATTCACGTTGAGGGCGGCGAATTCGGAATCGAGTTTCCCGTCGACCGGGGCCTCAACATCATCCTCTTGTTCCCAGGAATCAGGGGCAGCGTCTCTCGGGTCCATCGTGGGTCTTTGCTAGATGTTCACTACTGTGGATAAATACTTGCGTTACGCAGTTGCTGAACTGGTGTCCGCCCCTATTATTAACCCGTTGTTGAGGTCACCTGATAAAATTGATCAACCTTCCCCTCTCTAATGTCTAATATGTGTTCGATTTACTTGCAATAAAATAGCCGGTTTCTCTCGGTAAAGGGATACGCGAAAGCAAGATTTTACTCAGCACTCCCAGCAAGTCCTCGTGTGCTGCTGACTCTCCCCAACCGATGGGAGCGACAACCAGTTGCATACTGGGAGATGAGGTGCATTGCAGGTGTCGCCGTTATTCAGTAGAACGTAATGGAGGATGCGAGAAAACTACATTTCCATACACACGGAAAGCACACTTTTTACGTCAACGTTACTGACCCATCTTGCAGGTTCAACATTTTTTAGTTCCGATTCGGCAAACGTTGCACGAGACGCTCAAAGGCTAGTCTGAACATTGAAAATAATTATTTACAGAACACACGTATCCCGTTTAAACTTAAATTGAATTACCTCAAATTAACATATCGCGCAAAAATCTAGGAAGTGTGTCTGCAACAAACTATCATTGGATATCTTTGTATAGGCCTGTCTGAGTTTGAGTTCTTTCCACAGTGTAGGCCTTCTCTATTGACAGACAGTGGGTAGCTAATGGCATTGCAGTCCTTTTCACATAAGTAAACATGCAAATTTAGTTCATTTTCATTCCCATTGAAATAAACGTGAACCATACTGAAAAAAATAAACTCAACATGCAACAAATTCAACGTGTTTACTGAGTTACTGTTCATAGAAGGAAATCAGTCAATTGAAATACATTCGTTCGGCCCTAATCTATGGATTTAACGTGACTGGGGAGCCAGGCCATGCCAAGCCTACCAGAATTAGTTTTTCCCAACAAAAGGGCTTTAATACAGACAGAAATACTCCTACTTCTTGATATGTCAAGTGGCTGGATTATCTTGGCAAATGAGAAATACCCACTAACGGATGTAAATAAATGTTGTGCACAAAACTTGAGAGTTCAGCTTTTTGTGCGTATGGATAATATGTGGGATCTTTTATTTCAGCTCATGAAACCACCACGGCATATTGCGTTTATAATTTCGTTCTGTATGGACACTGCTGAGGTTCAGCTGAGGCCTTGGTGCAAAGTACTAATTTTGCCACTAGGGGAAGACAATGTCCAGCAGCACAAAACGGTGCATCAACGAAAGCATGGCGAAATAACATTCAGGAAAAAGTGTGAGCATTGCAGTGTATTTGGGTTCTTAAATTCCCCATACTGATTCTATTGGTTATTTCTGACGGGGATAAACACATCAACCTGACATTGGTACTAAATCAGGATTTCAATGATGTTGACTGTGGAATTACTGATAACTAACTATTTGATTAACACCTTTGACTTGTAAATTCTAGAGTCCCTGCAAATGATTGATGACACAAAACTGTTTTAGATCATGTTTTAATAAAGCTGATTGGATTCTTCAATACATCCCTCTTTCCATCCCATGAAATTACATTTGACCAGTGTTTTTTTCAGACATCTTTGAGAAACATGCATTGAACTTCAATGAGATTAGTGCAGTAAGTACTTCAACCACCTATGTCCTTAAAACATGAATCTATTAAATATTTTCATTTCAGAAAACTAAATTAATGGTGTATCAAAAATAACACTCCCAGTTCAACATTAAATATCAGTTATTTCTCTTTGCTATGAGCAGATTATTGCACCAGAATTGCTGATTAGGAGCGGAATAAAAAGTAACATGTACAGACATGTTTAATGAACATGAAAACAATGTCCTCAATAAAGGTGATAAAGACACAATAACAAAGCCTTATGACATTAAACAGATATCATTTCCATTTGTTGTATATCAGAGTACGTACAGTGAACCAAGATCATCTTTATAGTATCAATTCAGAAGACAACAATTACAGTTGTATTTTCAAGTTAAGTGCACACCCTAAATTAAGTTTTTCTTAAGTAGAAGCTCATTCCATTCTGTCTGCTTTGGATAGAAAAATGTCTAACGGCACAGTGTTGTACAGTGGATACAAAAGCAGTTTTATAAGCAAATGATTCATCACATTTGAAAGTCATTGTAATGTCAATAGTCTACTGACACCCTAGGTCATTAAAGTTCTCCCAATTTGTATGACTCCATAGCAGAAATATGATTGGACAACGAGAATGTAACACCTATCATTTCAATAATAACAACTGTGTACAAAACATGTCGTAAACCCCCTTAGAGCTGTAGGTCGAGAATAGTTCAATTCTCTAGATGTCTTCAAAAGAGAGAAGTTAATGGTATGGAAGGAACATAAAACTGGATCCTTGACAAAAGGCTTAGAGAAAAGGTATGCGAAATCAAAGAGATTGTAATGGAAGCAGGACAGAAATATTGTTGTTTCATTTCAAGTTAGGAATCATAATTCATCAAATGAGTTATTGCAACAAATTATAGACTTATTTTGAGAGTTAAAAAATAAAATGCATTGAAAAAGGATGATTAACACATACTATGTGCAACATTACATAAGGTAGTGCAGTAATAATAATGGACAGAACAAATGGAATATATATATATTTTTAAACAACCCTGCATCCAAACCAAATCCTTTAACCTGCAAATATGCTATCAGTCAAGGCATTATAATAGCTACAGTATGTCTTTCTCACAGGAAACGTCAACATTAATTACAGCCACTATATTCTTTGGCAAAAAAATAATAATAAAAAAAAAAATCCTCAGAATGCATGTTAAGCAAGACTTTGCTTGTGAATGTAAGGAAATGTTAGCCCCATTGGTCATATTATTAAAAACATACATTTATATTGTAAAAAAAACATCCACCAATCAGAGTGAAGTATGTGCAAAAATTAAAAGGATGGTGTTTGACACACCGTGGAGGGTCTATTGGGGTAGTGCACAGAAGCAGGTGGGTGTGTGTATTCTCTCGTTCAATTCATATCACAGTATGCTTTCATTTTCCTACTATATTTCCCTCTATATAGATCTGTTTTTACTGATCATGATGGTGATTGAGTGGATAGAAATAGGTGCGCATACATTACATAGAAAATAAAATGGTTTTATTTCCAGTGTTAGTCACACGTTACTTGGCTTGCATATAAGCTGTTTTACCTCCGGGCCATGACGAGACCGACTGAAGTAGTGGAGGCCATGAACCAGGAAGTCCTCAGACGACCCTTCACCTTTGACTCCCTGCCTCAGGTGTAGTTCCTGCTTGACCAGAGTTCTTAGGTCCTACTCCTACATAGTTATTTATTAACCCACAATGATTGAGTCCTCAGACACAACCCTAGAGACTAAGGCTGGATTCCATTCTGAAATCCTGGTTCCTTCCCTTTGTCCTTGACCTCTCCCAGTCATCAAGGGACTGGAAAGAAAGAATAGAGATAAAATGACAAAAGCACTCCCTACCCTTCTGGTAGGCTAAGTGAAGCCTTCGCTGTCTAATTATCTCTCACCACAGTTTCCAGTCCCTTTAGATGTATAAAGAGACAGTTGTCAAGAAAAGATGCAAGGGAGAATTATTTGAGAATGGAATGAATCCCTGCTCTGCAACACCTGCTGGACTGGCCTGGAACCTTTCAGAGCTGGTTTCAAATAACCCTGCTCTGGGGGCTGTCCTATCTGCCCGTCTCCTCCACTGGTGCCTCCTGGCCCTCAGGCTCTCTCTCCTCCTCTTCCCCTTCCTGTGTACCCACCTCACCGTTCTCCTGCGTGGGGGGTCTCTGGGGGGTCTCTGGGCTCTCAGGGACCACGGAAACCGCCTCGTCTGGGACAGGGGAAGGTGGGGTGGGTTGTGGGAACCTCTCCCTGGAGAGATCCTCAGCCTGGCCCACGGAGCTGGTCTCACTGTGGGAGTCAGAGCCCCCCGCACCCTCGCGCTGGAACAGCCTCTGTCCTGCAAGTGGAGGAAAAAGAGAACAGTAGTCTAAGATTTCCAGTATTTTTTATAAATAAAATATAAATAAAATATGTCCCTATGACTGCGAAAGAACAAGAATATCCCATCTATAGACCATACCTGGCAGTCTCTTGGCAGAGGAGGTAGGGGTTTCTGGCGACGCCAGCCCACCTGTCTGGGCCTTCATGGAGTAGGTGGGCTCTGTGGAGTCCAGGGAGCCTATGGGAAACAGTCAATATACCATCGGAATGCAGATGTACAGGAGCAACCTAGGAGCAGGCACACACACACACACACACACAGTTGTGTACCTGCAGCCAGGTTAAAGGTTCTGCCCTTCACAGTGCTCTGGAACGGAGAGAACCAGTTCAACACGGAGCTGACCAGAGGAATCTGTCTCAACACACCCTGAGAGAGAGATGATGCATTTAAAAAAAAATACAAATCAGTCCATAAAATGTGCATGTATACAAAGCATTGATTAATGTCATACACATACAAAAACACGCGCACACACACACCTCCTCCATGAGTTTGTCCTGGTTGTCTTTCTGGAGCTGGAACTCTGCCTCCTGGATGCCTTTCCTCACCACCTCTGTCATGTTCTCTAATAGCTAGTGACAAGATGGGACAGATGAAAATAGTCATTTACAACTCAATCAATGCAATTATAGTATTGCATAGATTCTTTATTACATTTTATCATCAAAAATCTATATAATCTGGAAGTACCAGCCATGTTGGAGGAAGTGACAGACTGTAGGTAAACAGAGTAGAAGGAGATAGCGTTACCCTGCCGTTCTCCTCTATGTCCCTCCCCAGGGCGGCTATCGTATCCACTAGCTCTGCCACGTCTAGGTCCTCCGTTGCCATGCCAATAAATATGCAGTCCTTCTCGGGTCCGAACTCCAGGCCTGAGGATGGAGGGAGAGAAGTTAAGAGGTAAAGCAGGCAGAAGCAGAACCAGGTCTGAACCATTCCTTGAATTGAGGGAAGAATGAAACCTTGAGTGTCAGATGTGATAAAAGGAGCTCTGTGCTGTGGACAGGCACAGTACTGACCGGTGGAGAAGATGAGGTCTGCATCCAGATCCCCTAGTTTCACCAGCAGCTCACTGTTGATCTTCTCCACCTCCAGCTGTCTCTTACTGTCGTTCAGCTCCTCAATCCTCGGCTCATACCTGAGTGGATACACACAATCATTTTGTGGACAAGTTGTACATAATTTTACTGTACAGAAATGACCAGGTATTTACTATGAAATGGCATGGTAAAATGGTATTTACATAGCTACTAATGATACAAATACTGAATGAATAACAGTTCAGTTCATATTCAGTTCATATTCCTACCTGACGGCTCCCAGGCCAGGCCAGCTGAGGTCCTCTATGTAACTGAGGGCAGAGTGGCGGTACACCTCCTCTCTGAAGTCCAGTCTGAGACGCAGCGTACAGTTCAGCACAGGAATCAGCTCAATCAACCGCTCCACTAGCAGATCCACGTCACACCTCTGGGTCCCCAGGGCTGGGAGGGAACAGGTCAGAGGGCAGAGTTCAGAGGTCAACAGCTAAAGGGTCAACAAAAGGAGAGTTGTGCCTGACTGACAATGATCAGGTGTTCTTCATTAACTGTACAGGTGAGTGTGTGTAATACAAATTATGGTATATCTAACAGGTGTGTCTCTCACATGTGAATGTTTATTTTACAGGTGAGTGTGTGCCTTTCTTTATGATGTGTGTGTGTGTGTTACCTGCGGCGGTCATAAGAGGGGTGAAGCGGACACAGGTGCCCTCATCCTCCAACTCCACTATGTCTACCCCGCTGGCGGGCACCAGCTGTGCCAACTGCTCACACAGCTACAGGCAGACACAATCAATCAACCAACCAAGCAACCAACATGGTCTCACCCATTACATGTGTATACGAATGCTCACCCATCTGTTGAGGGAATCTAGCACTTCTCTCTCTCCAGCAAAGTAGCCCTCCACAGAACCACCACTGGATTCTGAGTAGAGGGAAGAGGGCATAGCATTATGGCCCATTACATATAACATGCCAAATTCAAACCCATAGTACATTTACATGATACTCATTTGAATTGCATCTAAAGTAAGTTGGATGCAGCTGAATAAGACTTCCTGGTTAGTTGAGGAAAATGTGTTGGAACAGGAAGAGTAGTGTTAACCACTCACCTGCACTGGTCTCCTGGGAGAACCTGAACACTACTACTGGAGAGTTGAGCTCATCCTCCACCTGCAGCACAGGAAAGGTAAGAGACACAGGTGAGGTTCCACACATCCAGGATCATAACCTTTGATCTTTAAAAAACTGTCGTCATTAACATGCAAACAGGTGTACTGTGTGAGAATGGGCTGGAGAAGCTGTGTGATGTGATGCTATGGAGATGCCTGGGTTTGTGACACATATCCTCTGTTTGAGCAGTCACGGAGATTGTTAAATCATGCAGCTTTAAAAAAAGTAAAATGTTTGGGCATAAATGTCAATGCCTATGACTTACATTCACAATGGACATGTCTGTGTTTTCCATGGACTTTATATACATGACTAACTTACAACCTACGACAAATCCACAACTGACCATTATATTGTATGTACTGTGTATACTTGTACATAAATCATTGAGTCGGGTAAATGTTAGTTTTGGAGAAAATCCCAGCACAGAATCCCTTTCCTCCTGGTAATTTCTCCCCACCTCTAACAATTCACACTACCCAGTACCCATAGGATTGACTTTTTTTAAACCTTTATTTAACTAGGCAAGTCAGTTAAGAACAAATTCTTATTTTCAATGACGGCCTAGGAACAGTGGGTCAGCTCGGGGATTTGAACTTGCAACCTTCCGGTTACTAGTCCAACGCTCTAACCACTAGGCTACCTTGCCACCCCGGTTGAAGTGACATGTTGGATTGTTACTGTTGTACCCTAACAGGGTAGTTATGTAAACACAGTGAGGTCCATCTGATGACGCCTGGGCCAAAGTTCAACTTTAGAGTCACCAGGACTCTGAAGACGTGGTGGTGGGGGGGGGGACAGGACATTCTCTGCTGTGCCTAAAACATGCCTGTAGTGATGATTGGACAGGAACCAGGAGTGGACTGATTGCTGTTTTAGCAAATGAGTGCCCTCGATTTGAGCGGTGTCTCAAACAGTGCCTTTCAGGTCATTCAGGTGGACAAACATGGTCAGGTACAGAGTGAAACAGAGAAAGAAAGGGGGGAGCAGGCAGGGAAAAGAGGGTTGGTCCCACCTACAATAGACAGAATGAGAGAGCCCAGCAAGTCCCGTAGAGAGCCCCCTGAGATCGGCGGGATCCGAGAGAGAGACACCACACCCTGTAACCAAGGCAACCCAACAGCTCACTATCTACAGTATACACACACACTTCAATACAACAAACGGTACTCAAAGCCAACATCAACACAGTAACCAGACCCACACACTGCTTGTTCACCAGATCAGCTTCAGCAGTTACTGCACCGTTCCAAGGATCTCTATATCATCTACATGTGTAAATCATATTCACACTGTTTCAGATTATATAAAGGTCACCATCTGCTCAGAGCTGATGCCTGTGAACAAGGTCTTTGTTTAGCGACAGTATGACGGAGGTCTCTGTTAGCGAGGCTCAGTGCTGTTTCTTTACCATAGTCAAAGCATCGACGAAAGAGATCTCAGAGTCAAGCTCATCCTGATGACAAAACAGACGTCAGACGCTCGCATCTTTATAAATGTGTGTTGTGTGTTCGAGGTGAGTGTGATCTTATGATTGTTTTCTTAAGTTATTGTATCTTAAAACTTAACAAGCAAAAGCTCATATTGGGGGCCTTCATCATTTGACTCACCTATGTGTAATGGCTTTATAGTGCCTTCGTTAACACCCATAGTGCGTTATTAAATACAATAAACAGCTTTTGACTGCTTAGAACAGCCTCAATGCATAAATGCTTTCCACACACATTAATAGTAGTAGATAGTTAAACAGCAAGTTGTGGACCTACTGAAGTCTTTATGGAAGCCAGAGTCTTCAGTTTCTCCAGAAGCTGTTGGCTCTACAGACAAAAACAGATACAACACAGGTCAGTTTGTTAGTAGTAAGGTGATAGAAATGAATACAGATCGCTAACCTACATGGTAATTACTAACCCAAGGTACTTACGAGCTCTACAGCGTGTCTAATCTTCTCCACTATCCCATCATGGCCCAGGTACTGCAGGGAGAGCCAGAGAGGCAGGGCACGCAGCTTCTCTACTGGCTGACTGGAGGTCAAACCAGCTGCCAGAGACTAAGACAGGAGAGAGAGAACTCAAATGGATAGGTGAAACCAAAGATTCCACCACATAGCTTTCACCAATCCAGTCATATCAGATCTCTAGTAACTTCAAGGGAGGCAGGAAGGAAGGATGCAAGTTTAAAGGCCCTACAGCTACAGACAGGGAGAGAGTTAAGAGGGGATACCAAAGAAGAGAACAGGAAGGAGAAAGCGTACCAGGGCTGGGTCCTCGTGTCTGTAGAGGGTGACAGCTGGGACAGCAGGCAGGCCCAGCCACGGACCCAGGGTCAGGGTCATACTGTCACTCCTGGTGGCCGCCTGGGGACAGGGGAGGGGGCAAAGATACATAGTAAACATATTACATTACCGTACTATACAGGCATCTTACAGTGTATTCATTTAGAGTTCTGAGGGTCACAGAACGGGAGAGCATATCCTATACGTACCGTAACGGGGGATGAGACCTCCCACAGAGCCAGAGTGGCCAAGTTGACCCTGAGAGACAGAAAAGACCAAGCCGTTATAAAGCATTTACAAACACCTCCAATATGGTTGGTTAAAGACATATTACAAGTATTACAAGTGTGTAATGTTGTTACCCACCCTTCTATGTGGAGCCACATGCCATACTGTTCACACAGCTCCTTTAGACGGCCCAGCTTGTCTGTGTGTCCCGCCCCAGGGGTGCCTGGGAAGACAGGTAGTGAGTACGCTCTGAGTCACTCTGCTGTACGTCTTGGTCAATAAGTCAGTGATAGACATGTTGATTTAACCTTTATTTGACCAGGTAAGTCATACAATAACATCCTGGTTGGTCAAGGGGTAAACATTGTTTCACTTTAGAGTAATACTATGTGTGTTGCTACCATGTTGTTGTCATGTGTTGCTACCATGTTGTTGTCATGTTGTGTTGCTACCATGTTGTCATGTGTTGCTACCATGTTGTCATGTGTTGCTACCATGCTGTGTTGTCGTCTTAGGTCTCCGTGTTGCATTGTCATTGTTGTGATGTGTGAACACACAGTGGGGCAAAAAAGTATTGTCAGCCACCAATTGTGCAAGTTCTCCCACTTAAAAAGATGAGAGGCATGTCATTTTCATCATAGGTACACTTCAACTATGACAGACAAAATGAGAAGAAAAAAAAATCCAGAAAATCACATTGTAGGAATTTTAATGAATTTATGTGCAAATTGTGGTGGAAAAAAACTTTTGTTATTGAACTTGCACAATTGGTGGCTGACAATACTTTTTTTGGCCCAGCAGGAGGCCTTTTGGTAGGCCGTCATTGTAGATAATACATTTGTTCTTAACTGACTTGACTAGTTACATAAAAGGTTAAATTACATTTTTAAAAACTGTCACCATGCTAGGTTTTTCAATAAGCACACTACCTTGGAGAAAATAAAACACTTAAAAGAGTAGATGTGTGTTCTCTGCCATTTCTTGTATTAAAAAGGTGATAAAATTCCCCACTGACCAGCATTGGCAATCAACAGCAATGGAAGCTTCCCAGTCTCCACATCCTCTCTAATCAGCTTGTCCAGCAACGCAATGTCCTACAAACAGCAAAACACCCAGGGAGACATATTGTTTTCCATTTAAAGATCAGGGTAGTATGGTAGGTAGTACGCATACAGGCACACCAGTGTCCTAAATGCATAAACTCAACAAAAAAAGAAACGTCCCTTTTTCAGGACCCTGTCTTTCAAAGATAATTCGTAAAAATCCAAATAACTTCACAGATCTTCATTGTAAAGGGTTTAAACACCGTTTCCCATGCTTGTTCAATGAACCATAAACAATTAATGAACATGCACCTGTGGAACGGTCGTTAAGACACTAACAGCTTACAGACGGTAGGCAATTAAGGTCCCAGTTAAGAAAACTTAGGACACTGAAGAGGCCTTTCTGCTGACTTTGAAAAACACACAAAAAAAAGATGCCCAGGGTCCCTGCTCATCTGCGTGAATGTGCCTTAGGCATGCTGCAAGGAGGCATGAGGACTGCAGATGTGGCCAGGGCAATAAATTGCAATGTCCGTACTGTGAGACGCCTAAGACAGCGCTACAGGGAGACAGGACGGACAGCTGATCGTTCTCACAGTGGCATACCACATGTAACAACACCTGCACAGGATCGGTACATCCTAACATCACACCTGCAACAACAACTGCCCGGGTTACACCAGGAACACACAACACCTCCATCAGTACTCAGACTGTCCCCAATAGGGTGAGAGAGGCTGGACTGAGGGCTTGTAGGCCTGTTGTAAGGCAGGTCCTCACCAGACATCACCGTCACCTATGGTCACAAACCCAATGTCACTGGACCAGACAGGACTGGAAAAAAGTGCTCTTCCCTGACGAGTCGCGGTTTTGTCTCACCAGAGGTGATGGTCGGATTTGTATTTATCGTCGAAGGAATGAGTGTTACCCCGAGGCCTGTACTCTGGAGGGTCCCTCATGGTCTGGGACGGTGTGTCACATTATCATCGGACTGAGCTTGTTGTGATTGCAGGCAAACTCAACGCTGTACGTTACAGGGACGACATCCTCCTCCCTCATGTTTTACCTTTCCTACAGGATCATCCTGACATGACCCTCCAGCATGACAATGCCACCAGCCATACTGCTCGTTCTGTGCGTGATTTCCTGCAAGACTGGAATGTAAGTGATCTCAATCCCATTGAGCACGTCTGGGACCTGTTGGATTGGAGGGTGAGGGCTGGGGCCATTCCCCCCAGAAATGTCCGGGAACTTGCAGGTGCCTTGGTGGAAGAGTGGGGTGACATCTCACAGCAAGAACTGGCAAATCAGGTGTAGTCCATGATGAGGAGATGCTGCATTAAGTACTGCGGTGCTGGTGGCAACACCATATACTGATTTTGACCCCCCCGTTGTTCAGGGACACATTATTGCATTTCTGTTAGTCACGTCTGTGAACTTGTTCAGTTTATGTCTCAGTTGTTGAATCTTATGTTCATACAAATACTTACACGTTAAGTTTGCTGAAAATAAACAGTTGACAGTGAGAGGACGTTTATTTTTTTGCTGAGTAGATATAGATACACACACGTATGTATATACACACACACACAGTGCCTTGCGAAAGTATTCGGCCCCCTTGAACTTTGCGACCTTTTGCCACATTTCAGGCTTCAAACATAAAGATATAAAACTGTATTTTTTTTTGTGAAGAATCAACAACAAGTGGGACACAATCATGAAGTGGAACAACATTTATTGGATATTTCAAACTTTTTTAACAAATCAAAAACTGAAAAATTGGGCGTGCAAAATTATTCAGCCCCTTTACTTTCAGTGCAGCAAACTCTCTCCAGAAGTTCAGTGTGGATCTCTGAATGATCCAATGTTGACCTAAATGACTAATGATAAATACAATCCACCTGTGTTTAATCAAGTCTCCGTATAAATGCACCTGCACTGTGATAGTCTCAGAGGTCCGTTAAAAGCGCAGACAGCATCATGAAGAACAAGGAACACACCAGGCAGGTCCGAGATAATGTTGTGAAGAAGTTTAAAGCCGGATTTGGATACAAAATATTTCTCAAGCTTTAAACATCCCAAGGAGCACTGTGCAAGACATAACATTGAAATGGAAGAAGTATCAGACCACTGCAAATCTACCAAGACCTGGCCGTCCCTCTAAACTTTCAGCTCATACAAGGAGAAGACTGATCAGAGATGCAGCCAAGAGGCCCATGATCACTCTGGATGAACTGCAGAGATCTACAGCTGAGGTGGGAGACTCTGTCCATAGGACAACAATCAGTCGTATATTGCACAAATCTGGCCTTTATGGAAGAGTGGCAAGAGGAAAGCCATTTCTTAAAGATATCCATAAAAAGTGTTGTTTAAAGTTTGCCACAAGCCACCTGGGAGACATACCAAACATGTGGAAGAAGGTGCTCTGGTCAGATGAAACCAAAATGGAACTTTTTGGCAACAATGCAAAACGTTATGTTTGGCGTAAAAGCAACACAGCTGAACACACCATCCCCACTGTCAAACATGGTGGAGGCAGCATCATGGTTTGGGCCTGCTTTTCTTCAGCAGGGACAGGGAAGATGGTTAAAATTGATGGGAAGATGGATGGAGCCAAATACAGGACCATTCTGGAAGAAAACCTGATTGAGTCTGCAAAAGACCTGAGACTGGGACGGAGATTTGTCTTCCAACAAGACAATGATCCAAAACATAAAGCAAAATCGACAATGGAATGGTTCAAAAATAAACATATCCAGGTGTTAGAATGGCCAAGTCAAAGTCCAGACCTGAATCCAATCGAGAATCTGTGGAAAGAACTGAAAACTGCTGTTCACAAATGCTCTCCATCCAACCTCACTGAGCTCCAGCTGTTTTGCAAGGAGGAATGGGAAAAAATTTCAGTCTCTCGATGTGCAAAACTGATGGAGACATACCCCAAGCGACTTACAGCTGTAATCGCAGCAAAAGGTGGCGCTACAAAGTATTAACTTAAGGGGGCTGAATAATTTTGCACGCCCAATTTTTCAGTTTTTGATTTGTTAAAAAAGTTTGAAATATCCAATAAATGTCGTTCCACTTCATGATTGTGTCCCACTTGTTGTTGATTCTTCACAAAAAAAAAATACAGTTTTATATCTTTATGTTTGAATCCTGAAATGTGGCAAAAGGTCGCAAAGTTCAAGGGGGCCGAATACTTTCGCAAGGCACTGTATATACATACATACACAAACAAAGAATGTGGACACCCCTTCAAACTAGTGGATTGGGCTATTTTTGCTGGCAGGTGTATAAAAATCAAGCTCAGTGACTTTCAACGTGGCACCGTCATGGGATGCCACCTTTCCAACAAGTCAGTTGTCAAATTTCTGCCCTGCTGGAGCTACTCCGGTCAATTGTAAGTGCTGTTATTGTGAAGTGGAAATGTCTAGAAGCAACAACAGCTCAGCCGCGAAGTGGTAGGCCCCACAAGCTCACAGAACGGGACTACCAGTGTTGAAGTGCGTAAAAATGATCTGTCTTCGGTTGCAACACACACTACCAAGTTACAAACTGCCTCTGGATGGAATGTCAGCACAATAACTGTTCGTCAGGAACTTCATGAAATGGGTTTCCATAGCTGAGCAGCCGCACACAAGCCTAAGATCACCATGCACAATCACAAGCGTCAGCTGGAGTGGTGTAAAGCTCACCGCCTTCTCTGGAGTGATGAATCACGCTTCACCATCTGGCAGTCCGACGGACGAATCTGGGGTTGGAGGATGCCAGGAGAACACTACCTGCCCCAATGCATAGTGCCAACTGTAAAGTTTGGTGGAGGAGGAACATTGGTCAGGGGCTATTTTTTATGGTTCGGGCTACGCCCTTTAGTTCCAGTGAAGGGAAATCTTACCGCTACATTATACAATGACATTCTAGACGATTCTGTGCTTCCAACTTTGTGACAACAGTTTGGGGAAGGCCCTTTCCTGTTTAAGCATGACAATGCCCCCATGCAGAAAGCGAGGTCCATACAGAAATGGTTTGTCGAGATCGGTGTGGAAGAACTTGACTGGCCTGCACAGAGCCCTGACCTAACCTCACCTCCATCGAACACCAACTGCGAGCCAGGCCCAATATCAGAGTCCAACCTCACTAATGCGCTTGTGGCTGAATGGAAGCCAGTCCCCAGAGCAAAGTTCCAATATCTAATGGAAAGCCTTCCCAGAAGAGTAGAGGCTGTTTTAGTAGCAAAGTGGGGGGACCAACTCGATATTAATGCCCATCATTTTGGAATGAGGCGTCCACATACAATGTACACTACCAAAAGTATGAGCCCTATCTAAATGAGGCTGATGTACCATTTGGTGCTGGGATCCAAAAATGGTGTTACAGGGGACGGTACACAGGCTGGACAGAGGCAGACCCAGCTGAGGAAGAGAGGATTTCTGTTAAAGTCAATCTACATTGAATAACTTCTGAAATATCTGCTCTTATAACACTAAAGTAACATCAAAAAGGTCTGTCTGTGTGTCTTCATGTATGAACACGCAATGCATTTCTATGTCTGCTTCTACACCTACTTGGCTGCAGAGGTGCTGTCCCAGTCCAGGCCTGCAGGTGGCGCTCTGGTAAATGACAGGCTGTCTGGAGTTGAGCACAGTGTAGCCCTCTGTGGAGTAGTCCTCATAGCGGGTGTTGATGACCAGGCGACACACCTTCAGCAGGCCCTCTCTGTCATCTTCATGGTAGTATGCTGAGCCACTCTCATATCTGGCAGGACATCAAAATCCAATTAGCAATGCACCAGGAACAAGCACACACATGCACTCGACAGACAGACCCACACACCTGAAGAGTCTGCAGAGCCAGAGTGTTGTGTCAGAAGCGATGCGTGTGATCAGCTTCCTGAGTCTCTCCCTGTCCAGCACTGAGATGTAGGCTGCTAGGCTGTGTCCTAGCAACGCCATGTGACCCTGCTCTCCGACATTCTGCATCCTGCTGGAGGGACAAGACACGCACAGGAAGTGAGGTCACAAAGATGTGATGTTGATAAACTGTATTATACTGATTGTATTGGGAATATTTAAGATTAATAAAGTTCATATACAGTGAAGAGTGATTAACACAATGCTTAGCATATTTATATGTTTTCACGTTCTGTTTGTGCAAGGTTCTGTTGATAGTGATTGACACCAGACTGGAGGTACAAGGACACTGATTATTACTGTATTCTGTGAAACACGGTGTGATTCTGTAGCAGCTGACAATGTCACTGCAATTTATTTTGACTTCCTACAAGCCTCTTGGGCTGTTTTTTACAGAACACTTGGTACTGTCTGATTAGAATATAAAGGGCTTGTCTCCAAGAGGCCAGATATACCTTTTCTCTGCCTCTGTTCTGGAGGTGTCTCCCTGTTGCAACTTTAATAAACCAGATAGATTTTTTTATTGATATTATCAACAACTTATTTTTTTTCACTTGGAAATTCTTATTATACTGATAAGAAAATTCTAAGATGGCCTTCCAACTGACATATGCTCTCAGTAGTGGTGTTTTAATGTCAGACCTACCGATGGCTTGGCTTATCTTCCTCTTCATCGTCATGCATGAGATTCTGGACCAGTTGGAGTATACTGGCCACATCCTGCCCACTGGAAGTTTGGAAAAAAACACACAACGAGTTGCTTGAGGGAACTCATTGCTTCTGTGAAATACCATCCACATTTATGTGTGAGAGAGAGACAGAAAGATACTAGATTGAAAGTGAGAAACAGGGGTATCTACTGTACTCACTCCCCCTGTAGGGGTCCAGGGATACTACTCCTGCTGAACTGTCGTCTATCTGCATCCGGTTCTGATGCTCTGGAGAGAAACAAACAAAACCAACAAGTCAGATAGTCCTTCAGGTGTGTGCATCGGACTTGTGTTAACATACAGTATGTGTGAAGAGATGTGTCATTAACAGCCAGTGTAATACTAGTCAATACATCTTTATGAACAAACACCAATTCATAAAAGCTCACTTTCCGCCATCCTCCAAGATCTTCATGGCCTCGTTGAGATTCTTGCCCATTTCAGCGAGTGTGGGGTCGACCATCATCTACGGTCAGAAGTCAGAGACTGAGCAAAAAGACACTAAAGCAGATGGATACCTCATTCAATCTCAGGGTTAGACAGAGCCATTGCCAGAGGCTAGCTAAGAACACATCTTTCAGTTCTCTCCACCCCTAAAGCCTTATATTTAACACTAATCCTCCCTCTACCCTCCTCTGTCACCTATTAGACTGCACATTAAGGTAGAGCAGAGGTATAGTAGACAGAGGTCAATCTAATTGTTAACATTAGTAAAATATTGACATTGGCATGATGTAACAGACTACCATAGTCTAGCTCATGTTATTGCCAATTCCAGGTGACTGGAGAAGCAGTTGAAAGTAAATACAGTCTGACTATAACTTCTATTCATTACCAGTGGTGCCTCAAGGCCCTAATTTGTCTGAAATGATAATGGTGTGGTTATGGATGCACCTGTTATGTGATAGAGTTGGATTACCTGGCTGATTTCATCAAACCGGATTTTCTGCTTCTACAACGTACCACTCAATATATTTATGATCTGCCTAAATATTTGTCTTTCAGTAAAATGTCTGTTAAGCAACAAATAACATCCTTGATCATGAGGACTCTGGCTGCCTACTGAAGTATGTTCTGACCAGGGGAGTTTAAGAGCCCTGACGCTTGCTCTATAACACGCATCGCTTGCTGTACGGTTTTGGAAACATAAGGAACGTATTTTCCATATCATATGAAAATACTACACAGCCATATATCCAAGTTGCATTACTTGTTTACGTAAGACATAGATGGCCACCTATGCTAAATAGCCATCTAGCATGCTCCAAATATCTGTGTAATCGTAACTGTAGAAAGTGTAGTTCGTCGACTGGAAGCACACATCTTGTGGGTATGTGCAAAATGCTAAAGTAAGTGTATATTTTTATTTATTGCTGATATGAAAAGAGACATTTCAGCATGTTTCGAAAACCGGCTTGAAAGCGGTGATTATTGACCTTTCTACATGTTAAAACACCAGCATCGGAATTGTAGTTTAAAACGATTTTCCCAGTCGGAGGTCGTTCCCCCCCGCGTTTTCAGTTGTCTTGGGGGTGCTGAAGTCGGAGATTTCAGAGTTCACAGATGTTTTGAACGCGGCAACTGCGCTAGTCAGTCAGTTAGTTATCCGTGACCATCCATAACAAATTAGCAGCATCGTCATCACGATGATAAGCTCTTATGATTGGAAAGTGGCAGCTTCTTAATTGACGACATAAATCATTAAAAAACAAGGACATGCAAGGGTTAAATGCCACATTGCATTGCGTGAATAAAGGAAATAAATCTAGTTTCGCGTAATTCTTCGCAATGACAGCTGGTTTACCGCTGTTGGTGCTGCTAGCCTAACTAGCATTGCTAGCCATAGTTTGCCTAGCGTTACCACTTGGACCACACCAAGATTGACAGCTCGTTTGTGCTTACCTTGTGACGCGGTGGTTTCAGACAGTTGGAAAGCTTGAGAAAAGGATACGCCGCCTATCCACTCTGTATGAACGTGAGGAATATTATAATATTGACGGCTGAACAGCTTCGTTATCCCGATAATTTTAACTTCCTGGACTGGCGCTCCGTATTCCACGCTGGCAGAGCTGACGTATCGCTACGCTTGCTTCACCACCAATGTGGTGCTGTGTGTATCTTGATTGGCTGATAGCTGCTTAGCTAATTAGCAGGCAGTGGCGTGCAGGATTTTTAAATTGGGCTCCTGTAATACTTTGAAATAGCCTAGTTATTAATTCCTCCATTCATTGAAGTAATGATCTAGTGCATAATGCACCAGTCCATCATAGTCCATCATCATTTCAGTGACGGTAGGATGTATTCAAACAGAGGTAGATTTAAACACAGAAAAAGCCTAAATTTGATATATTTTACAATTTATCTTCTTGAAATCTGATTTTAAACCTAACCTTAACAGGTAGTGGTTAGAGTGTTGGGCCATAACTGAAAAATTGTTGTCAGCTCAGGGATTCGATACAAGGCAAAAATAAGTCGTTCTGCCCTGAACAAGCCGGTTAACCCACTGTTCCCTGGTAGGCCGTCATTGTTAGTAATAACTTGTTCTTAACTGACTTGCCTAGTTCAATTTTAAAATAATTGTAAAAACCACACAGAAAACCTTATGCCTAACCTTATATTAAGACCAAAAAGCCGATGTGTCATCTAGTGGAAACCACTCCCAATTGGATGAGGTCAAAGGGGAGGAGAAGTTAAGAATCAAAGAAATGCAATTGAGATTGTCCCAGAGTGCAGTACACGTTCTTATTATTATACCTCAGTGGTAGTACCCTAGAAGAAATGACGATGACTAATAATGAGTATGGATGTAATTATATTACTATGTAATTATTTGGACAGTAATGCTGAAACTTTTAATTTGGCTCTATACTGCAGCATTTTGAATTTGAGATTTTTAAAAATTAACATGAGGCAACAGTGCAGAATGTCATCATTTATGTTTTTTTCATAAATATCTGTTTTATCGTTTAGAAATGTAAGGACTGTGAATCAAGTCCCCCCATTTGAAGGTGCCAGAAGTACACTACATGACCAACAGTATGTGGACACCTGCTCGTTGAACATTTCATTCCAAAATCATTGGCATTAATATGGAGTTGGTTCCCCCTTTGCTGCTTCCCAGAAGAACAGCCTCCGTTCTTCTGGGAAGGCTTTCCACTAGATGTTGGAACATTGCTGCGGGGACTTGCTTCCATTCAGCCACAAAATAATTAGTGAGGTCGGGCACTGATGTTGGGTGATTAGGCCTGGCTCGCAGTTGGCATTCCAATTCATCCCAAAGATGTTCGATGGGGTTGAGGTCAGGGCTCTGTGCAGGCCAGTCAAGTTCTTCCACACCGATCTCGACAAACCATTTCTGTATGGACCTCGCTTTCTGCATGGGGGTATTGTCATGCTGAAACAGGAAAGGGCCTTCCCCAAACTGTTGTCACAAAGTTGGAAGCACAGAATCGTCTAGAATGTCATTGTATGCTGTAGCGGTAAGATTTCCCTTCACTGGAACTAAGGGGCATAGCCCGAACCATGAAAAATAGCCCCTGACCATTATTCCTCCTCAAACAAACTTTACAGTTGGCACTATGCATTCGGGCAGGTAGCATTCTCCTGGCGTCCGCCAAACCCAGATTCTTCTGTTGGACTGCCAGATGGTGAAGTGTGATTCATCACTCCAGAGAACGCGTCTCCACTGCTCAAGAGTACAATGGCGGCGAGCTTTACACCATTCCAGCCAACGCTTGGCATTGCGCATGGTGATCTTAGGCTTGTGTGCGGCTGCTCCGCCATGGAAACTCAGTTCATGAAGTTCCTGACGAACAGTTATTGTGTTGACATTGCTTCCATAGGCAGTTTGGAACTTGGTAGTGAGCATTGCAACTTAGGACAGATGATTTTGTATGCACTACGCGCTTCAACACTCGGCGGTCCCGTTCTGTGAGCGTGTGTGGCCAACCATTTCACGGCTGACCAGTTGTTGCTCCTAGACGTTTCCACTTCACAATAACAGCACTTATAGTTGACCTTAGAAGCTCTAGCAGGGAAAAAATTTGACAAACTTACTTGTTGGAAAGGTGGCATCTTATGACTGTGCTACGTTGAAAGTCACTGACCAGTGAGGCCATTCTACTGCCAATGATTGTCTATGGAGATTGCGTGGCTGTGTGGCTGAAAAAGCCAAATCCACTAATTTGATGGAGAGTCCACATACATTTGTATATACAGTGCATTCAGAAAGTATTCAGACCCCTTCCCTTTTTCCACATTTTGCTAAGTTACAGCCTTATTCTAAAATGGATAAAAAATATTTTTTCCTCATGAATCTACACACAATACCTCATAATGAAATATTAGAAAATGTATTACATATAAAAAACATTTACCTTATTTACAGAAGTATTCAGAACTTTTGCTATGAGACTCGAAATTGAGCTCAGGTGCGTTTCCATTAATCATCCTTGAGATGTTTCTACAACCTGATTGGAGTCCACCTGTGGTAAATTTAATTGATTGGACTTGATTTGGAAAGGCACACACCTATTAATATAAGATCCCACAGTTGACAGAGCATGTCAGAGCAAAAACCAAGCCATGAGGTTGAAGGAATCGTCCGTAGAGCTCAGAGACAGGATTGTGTTGAGGCACAGATCTGGTGAAGGGTACCAAAAAATGTATGAAGCATTGAAGTGAAGGTCCCAAAGAACACAGTGGCCTCCATCATTCTTAAATGGAAGAAGTTCGGAACCACCAAGACTGTTCCTAGAGCTGGCCGCCAGGCCAAACTGAGCAATCGGGGGAAAAGGGCCTTGGTCGGGGAGGTGACCAAGAACCCGATGGTCCCTCTGACAGAGCTCCAGAGTTCCTCTGTGGAGATGGGAGAACCTTCCAGAAGGACAACCATCTCTAAGGCTGAAATCGCTGCCAAAAGTGCTTTAACAAAGTACTGAATACTTATGTAAATAGGATATTTCAGTTTCTTATTTGTAATACATTTGCAAAAAATTGTAAACTGTTTTTGCTTTGTCATTATGGGGTATTGTGTGTAGATTGAGGAGGTAAACATGTTTTAAACGTCTATTTTAGAATAAGGCTGTAACGTAGCAAAATGTGGAAAAAGTCAAGGGGTCTGAATACTTTCTGAATGCACTGTATAGTGTCTGTACATTTAGGTTGGGGTAAAAGTGACTAGGCAATCAAGATAGATAATAACAGAGTAGAAGCAGTGTATGTGCAGTGTGTGTATGTGGGACGTCAATATGCATGTGTGTGTGGGGTTTGCGTCTTTGAGCGTCTTTAGTGTATGTATGTGTGTTGGAGTGTCAGTGGAAGTATGTTTGAGTGTGTGGGTAGTGTCCAGTGAGTGTGCAATGTTCACGATTATCTGTAATCATGGCAGCATCCACGTTAATGTAGTAGTGTTCAGAAACATATACAATTCTTATTTACAATAAAAGTGACTCCAATATGACACCATTCATTTCTATTGGGCACAACATAATCTGAAACACAACCAAAACAAACTAGAAATCCATCAAACAAGTTGATAGAGTCACAAGCTTGATGTAGTCATTGCCTCCTAGTAATATGGGGTCAAATATTAAACTTGTGAGTAAATTGTTTACAATTTCAGTGAATCTGTCCAAACACTTATGACACCTTCAAATGGAGGGGACTAGATACATAAAGTGCATTCATTTCTAAACCGTAAAACAGATATGTTTGAAAATTCCCTCAAATAAAAATATATTTCATCTGTAATCCAAAATGCTGGAGTATAGAGCTACATTTAAATGTTTAGCTTCACTGTCCAAATAAATAAGTAGGGGGGTGTATATAGCTGCACTGTTAAAACATGCAAATGCAGATGAACCAAAGTTCATTCAACCGTTATAGGTAGCCCAGCAGGAGTTGGACCTGTAGCCGAAAAGTGTTGAGTTGGTATCCCGGGCCGGGTGCTGGAAGAAGGGAAGAATTGATCCGGCAACTGGAGGGTTGCTGGGTTCACATCCTCAAGCTATTCCCCTACTGTTGAGCCCTTGAGCAAGGTCCTTAACCTCACTTTCCACCCAGGGATGGATGCACTGCAGCTTGACCCTGTGCTCATCTCAAATTGTATGTGGTGATGTACACATACTTGTACAGAGCAGGAGACACATTTTTGTTGTTTGCAGTAACATATGGCCAATAAAGCTGTATTGTATAACATTTTCTCAACCTCACATGTATCAGGTATTGATTCTGCCCACTGGACACAAACTGGTTGAATCAACATTGTTTCAACGTAATTTATCAAGATATTGTGATGTGGAATCTATGTGGAAAATATATTTTTTTTTACAAAAAGTCATCAACGTAAACTGTTGTTTTGAGGATGACATTTCAACCACAGAATTGTCCTCATGGTAAAAATGTTAAACATAGACAAACCTTGTTTAACATACTGTATGTTGGATTTGTACCTTTGAAACACGTCAGATCTTCTATGTTATATCCACAACCTCCTACTGGAGAGTTGGTCTATCTACAGATATCAATTTGATCTCCCATCCAGGGTTTTAACCAAGTTCAGCCCTGCTTAGCTTTGTCACGGATTACTACCAATATGCTATCATCAGAATGATTAGATGTGTCTTAATAACTAAATAGATTCACGGTTGGTATTGAAGTCAATCCAAAGGGTAGGTTTAATAGAGCAAATTAAATATAACCATACTCTATAAGTCAATGATACTATTTAGGCCTATGTAGAATTTGTGAAGTCATCAACAGCTATTGTTTCAATTCAAACCAGGGTTATATATAAGGTTATAACAAAAAATATGCTTTGGTTGATGTCAAATTTAATCTTCAAGTTAATAATGAATATGTTGGATTCACGTCTCCATTTCAACCACATTTCTAAGTTAAAGAATACGACATTTAAAATTTGATTTGATTTAGTCCTATTCTTTAACTTGGATTTTTGGTTGAGATGGAGACGTGAATCCAACATATCAATTACAAAGTTTTAGACAAACTGGAATTAAAGTCAGACTAAGTCAGTGGTACAAAATATACCTCTCCTTCAAATGTTGATATTTGGTTGTGTTGATAACCAAACACAATGCAATGCAATATAACTTTTTCAATACAGTAAATAGCCTATTAACTTGTCAATAAGTTAACAAATTATGTTGGATTCACGTCTCCAACTTAACAAAAAATGTAAGTTAAAGACTAGAATTACGGCAGTGGCTCATATGTAACTGTCCAAGCATTAGATACATCTCCTTTAAATGTTGATATTTGGTTGCGTTGTCAACCTAACACAATTCGATATGACTTTTGTAATACAGAATAATGTAACAGTTTTAATTCAACCTTAAAATGAGTAACTCATCCATGGCCACATTTTGCGGGTACTATAAAAGTCTTATTATGTAATCATAGAATTTCAAGATGGCAGGCAAAGGTCGGAGGTGGAGATCCACAATATAAATATCTGCACAGAATCTCGAACAGCATTGATCACTTGTATTATGTACTTTTAATGTAACCTCAACTGCAATTCAGGTCATTTGGTTGTGCTATTAGATGAAGCACAGTGATATCACATTGCTGTATAAATACAAAATATCTGACATTGGTGTTTCCATTTCAACTTTGTTGTCCCTTTAAAATGGTTGAAAGTGCAGTGATAACACATTTAGATGACAACTAAACCAAAAATCCCACATTGTTTTTCCATTGGAATTTGGTTGTGCTTTTAGATGGTTGAATGCATAGTGATAACACATTAGGAATTCAACAAACTTCTGTCTCTCTTTTTGAGTGGGCCAATAAAAAGTAGAAATATCTCTGATCAACATCTCATCCAAAACGTACCCACATTTTCCACGTTGAAATGACTCTGTGTTGTTGTTTGTGTTGCACTGCTTTGCTTTATCTTAGCCAGGTCGCAGTTGTAAATGACAACTTGTTCTCAACTAGCCTACCTGGTTAAATAAAGGTGTCACGTCTTCCGCTGAAGTTGGTCCCTCTCCTTGTTCGGGCGGCGTTCGGCGGTCGAAGTCGCCGACCTTCTAGCCATCGCTGATCCTCTTTTCATTTTCCTTTGGTTTTTGTCTTGTCTTGTATCACACCTGGTTCCAATCCCATTCATTACATGTTGTGTATTTAACCCTCTGTTCCCCCTCATTGTCCTTGTCGGTGATAGTTTGTTTGTAAGCATTGTGCAATAAATGTTCTGGTGTGCGACGGGTTTTGTACCCACTTGTATTATTTAGCATATTTTGATTTTCGGAGTTTTTGAGCACTTACTAAACTGCTCCGTTTATACCAAGTTCGATCTCCTGCGCCTGACTTCCCTGCCACCAGCACGCATCCCTTACAAAAGGTGAAAAATAATAATAAAGTGGTTTGCCCAGTGGCGGAGCTCATACAGCAGGTTTAAACATTCTTATTACGTCAATAGAATACAGGCCTATAAGTGGGAAAGGTTTGAAAGACAGTGAATGGAAAATGAAAACTTCAAAGAAAAAGGACTTGAAAATAGCTTTATTTGTAGCAATATCGGAATTACAGTATCTGCACCTGTAAGAGTATGTACATCTTATTGACATATAATGCAGATATACAGTCAGAGATGCACAGGCATCACCTCATGCAATAAAACCCTGAAATGATGTATTTATTTGTAGATATACCAATTTGGGCCAACCCAATCCGCCACATTCACCAGACAAGGTAAATAGCGATTTCCTTGAAAATAAAAGTGCCATACAAGCAACCATGGCATGGCAATGCATTTCTGTAGACAATAACTACAGTTTTGTATCATTGTCTACACATACACAATATATCATTTTAGAAATAATACTGATCATAATACTTGCAGAGTATATGTAACGCAGAGTTCAATAAACACATTGTAGCAACCCTGTGATACACATACTACGACCACTGCCAAGAGGGCTAGTCCTCTTGGCACTGCAGCTACAGTAGTGTACATGCCCAGCATGGGAGTTGCTGGTTTCATACCAGACAGAACCAACAACCCCCTGATTTCTATACAATATAGTAGACCTCAAAATATCAAGAAATGAAAAAAATAAAATGTGCATTCGCTAGTTTCCCATTTTTTACTTCTTGATACAATCTACGCCCGCATCGATGTCTGTTATGAAGACGACGATTAGATAGTGAATATTATTACTTAGAATAAAAAGGCAGGTAGGGGGTGGTAGCAGCTATATTCAAAACATATATCCAGCAAATATTTTATATGTTTGTAGAGGAAGTAAATATAATATAGATTCAGGAAGATAAGTAAACACAAACTTGTGAACGGAGCAGCAGCCTTAATCACTGCAAGAGCTCCAGAGAACATTAACAATGACAGACTATCTGTCATTAAGCAATTATAACTCATGCAATAAAAACAGAGTGAAGGCTAATTTTACTTAATGGCTGTTCGTAAAGTGCAGAGAGAGAACAAATGGATGTTACTGAACAGGAATGACTGTCGACGAGTCAGTGAACGGAAAGGGTTTTCCACCAGTAGCCTTTATAAATGGCATATATTATCATATTATAAAGAAGAGGGTTAGACTGTACAGTTGTGTAAAGGGTGTTAATAAGTATAATTATTATGAAAGACAGAGCAGTCTAAAGAGCAGTCTAAAGACATAAAATACAGTTTGAGTCTGTTTTTTAAAATATACTAGCATGCACTAATCATGCTCTACGATGACATTCTGCAAATTCAAGGCATCCCAACACTAAGAAGCATTCAAGCAAGCATTCAAAGTATTTTGAAAGAAAATATGATCTTAAAATACTCCATGAAGCAAGCATTCACAACCATAGCTTGCAATGTTAACAATGTATATATTTTTTTACAATATTACATTTGTTTACTATGGAGGTTACGCTCAGTTCATTTCTTATCTACAATACAGGAGTTGCTTTCAGTACTTTTCAATTAAATGCATCACTCATCTGTCTACAGTTATCTCTTAATAACTTCTCTCATCTACCCTTTTCCCCTTTCTATTTCATTTCAAGGAACTACTATCTAAAACTCCTCCCTTTCACGCATTTCCCATCCTGTTAAAAAGTGATAAAAGTCTGGCCAAAGAGCCAGCAAGGATATAAAGGCTTAGGAAATATATTTAAAATTGAATCACCAGTTAGTTAGGCAAATAGATGGCTTTCAATAGTCATGATGGACATGACGGTGGAAATCTCATCAGGGAAAGCAAGTCATTGGTTTCCAAATGACAAATAACACGTGTGACATATGAATCAATATGAATCTATGCCAGCAGCAATGTCTGATAGAATCTATGTAATGGTCTTTGCTCATCAGTATGTAACAACACTTAAGCAGCTTATTCAATTTACTGCTCTAATTTAAACCTATTGACATCCATCAGAGAGACCATTACTGTATCCCAATACAACGAGGGCAGAGTATGGGTAGAATGTTTTTATTAATCACATAACTTACCATAGAATTAAAGGTAACTACTTTCTCATTCTAAACCTAAATTAAACTACAGTAAAAGTTAATTGTACCTGGGCTATGAAATTATAATGATGATGATGTGCATTTCATGGAATTACATGTAGAATCCCATAAAACTGGTTACTATTCATATAATTCTAGAACCAATTAAGATCTCTGTGGAGCATTCATCCAGCCTATACAGTAATTGGTTTCCCCAATGTTTGCATTAGGGTGTCATGGAAAGGTTTGCGGCACTGTCAGATACCTTCTGGACAATTCATCCTGCTGCTTTCAGTATACGCTATTATGAGGTCCACACTATAGTGAGGAGTTAGTTAGGAAACAAACTACTGTAGTGCAAAACCTACTAAATAAATACACAACACAATGGTGTCATAGAGGACAAACATACTTTCTTAATATCCACAACAAATCTGGGTTGGCCAAGCCTCAAACTGAGCCCATTCCTTCAGGTCTGATCTTTATCTAACTACCACACATGATGCAGGAGCCATTCTACACAGAACATGGACTAAGCATGCACTCCAGACTGGGAGATAACCAACAGCACATTCACTTCCACCAAGAGCATGGAATTCCTGATTATGACACAAATGTATTTACTTAGGCAAGACCATTAAGAACAAATTCTCATTTACAATGACGGCCTACCCCGGCCAAACCCGGATGACGCTGGGCCAATTGTGCGCCGCCCAATCTAACCATGGTCTGTAGTAACACCTCCAGCACTGAGATGCTGTGCCTTAGACCGCTGCGCCACACGGGAGCCCATCATAGATGGGTAACTTTCCTTCTAATCAGCAGTGGTGTAAAGTTATTAAGTAAAAATACTTGCAAGTACTACTTAAGTAGTGTTTTTGGGTATCTTTACTTTACTTGACTATTTATATTTTTTATTTTTTTTTATTTTACTTCACTACATTTCTAAAGAAAGTTATGTACTTTTTACTCCATACATTTTCCCTGAAACACAAAAGCAGGACAGGAAAATTGTCTAATTCACACACTTATCAAGAGAATATCCCTACTGCCTCTGATCTGGTGGACTCATTAAAAACATGCTTTGTTTGGAAATGATGTCTGAGTGTTGGAGCATGCCCCTGGCTATTTATTAAAAAAAGAAGGAAGATGACGCTGTCTGATTTGCTTTATATAAGGAATTTAAATTATTTATACTTTAATTTTAATACTTAAGTACTATATTTTAGCAATTACATTTACTTTTGATACTTAAGTAGATTTCAAAACAAATACTACTCAAGTAGTATTTTACTGGGTGACTTTCACTTTACTTTTACTCAAGTATGAAAATTGGGTACTTTTTCCACCACTGCTAATCAGGGACTGATTCAGACCTAGGAAAACAGGTGGGTGAGCTATTGATCTATTAACTACCAGGACAAGACAACTGGCAATAATCCTGATTTTGAGGCCAGGAAGTGTGAATCCCCCAGGACCAGCAGAAGCAAAATAGCCCCATAAAATGAAAGACCCACTACCACATTTTAAAGTAGGTATGGGGTTATTTTCTGCATATGCATATTTATTTCAGTGCAAAACCCACCACTGGTGTGCGTGGCCAAAGATCTCTATTTTCACGTCATCTGACCATAGCACTGGTTCAAATCCAAGTGCCAATGCCATTTAACAAACTCCAGGCGTTTACATTTGTTGGACGACATGAAAATATAACTCTTTAGCCATGCACACCAGTGCTGGATTTTGCGTGGAAAGAAAGAATGCATATGCAGAAAATAACCCCATACCTACTGTAAAATATGGTGGTGGATATTTCATGTTATGGGGCAATGTTGCTACCAATGGTCCTGGGGCCCTTGTTAACGACATCATGAATTATACTCAGTACCAGGACATTTTAGCCAAAAACATGGTTGCCTCTGCCAGGAGGCTGAAACCTAGCTGCAAGTGGATCTTCCAGCAAGACGATAACACCAAACACACATCAAAAGCCACAAAGAAATGGTTAATTGACCACAAAATCAACATTTTGCAATGTCCATCTCAGTCCCCAGACATGAACCCCATTGAAAACCAGTGGTATGGAGGAATGGTCTAAGATCCCTCCCAATGTGTTCTCCAATCTCATAAAACATTTGAGAAAAAAGCTCAGTGTCGTTATGGTTACATTTCTCCAGGCCCTTCCCTCAGATTTTTACCAAAAAAGTGTTTGGTTGACCACTTTGTTATTTAAGGATTCTAGCTTTCAACAAAATCTCTTTCTCTGAGTAATTGTCTTAGTATAAAATTATATCATGTTAAATTTCTTTGGAGCAGACAATATAGCTCAAAATGTGCATTATTTAGTGTGTTTTGCTCATCTTTATCAAGGGTGCCAATCATTTTGGACCTGACTGAGAGCCACTTGAAAAAGGGGAGAAACATTCCCTTTCTAAAAAGTGCAAAGTCATTCATGGACTAGGTCGGAGGAACAGCTCTGTATAAGACCCTGTATAAGTATCTCTTACAAATGTGTTCAGAATCTTTCCCATACAAAATACATACTGTATCAGTACAGTACATGTAAACGTCAAAGTTTCCTCGTTTAAGAACTTTAGAAACTCCCCCATTAGAATGTACGTTTTTGAGAATAGCAACTGAAGACAAACATAGTGCATGTAATCCAATTCTAATCTCTTTTGAGATATTGAAATAAAGAGTAGGGTTAGTACTTTGGATTGGTCGTGTTCTAGCAACAGCACACTGGAACAAACCCACATATTCTGCTGTGTAGTAAAGAGCAAATATACAGTACATGTCAAGGTCATTGGAGGAAGATCACTTTATATTCACAAAACATGAAACTGACCTTAGATAAGTGCCTACATATAGGTATACAAACTGTACTGTGTGCTTCACTGTGTTTGGTTGGAGGGCAACACACAGACTTATTGTGGAGATGTGACTATAATGGGGGTTACAGCTCATAAACAAAGAGGAAGAATGGCCCAGATTCTGCCGAGATCAGCTCTCTTTTCTGAATGTGTATGAAAAGGGTGGACTATCTGTCTTCTATCCCTCAATTCTCTGCTGTCTTCCTCTCCATCTTGAAATCCAAGAGCTGCACTCTATATACCTCTCTTTCTTCTGCCTCTCACTTCCTCTCTCTACGATTTCACACCCAGAGCCTTCTTCATGTGTTCGTATACCACGTACGAGATGCTGACAGCAGGAATAACCTTCAGGAAGTTGGGGGCGATGCCGCGGTAGAGCCCAGGTACCCCGTCATGTGATATGATGTGCTTGAACTGACCGACCATGGACAGCTTGGGCCCGCCCTCAGTGGAGGCTGTTGGAAAGAGGGAAAGACGGCGAAAACGTCTGTTGTTCAGTTCAGTTATATCCGTTAGATAGCTATTAATAGATAGGGGAAAGGGGGATACCTAGTCAGTTGTACAACTGAATGCATTCATCTCTGTTTGGATAGCCCGAACAGTAATACAGTGCCTTCGGAAAGTATTCAGACCCCTTGACTTTTTTCACATTTGTTACGTTACAGCCTTATTCTCAAATTGATTCAATTGTTTTTTCCCCTCATCAATCTACACACAATAGCCCATAATGACAAAGCAAAAACAGGTTTTTAGAAATTGTTGCTAATTTATACAAATAAAAAACTGAAATATCACATTTACATAAGTATTCAGACCCTTTACTCAGTACTTTGTTGAAGCACCTTTGGCAGCGATGACAGTATTATGTCTTCTTGGGTATGATGCTACAAGTTTGGTAAACCTGTATTCGGGGAGTTTCTCTCATTCTTCTCTGCAGATGCTCTCAAGCTCTGTCAGGTTGGATGGGGAGCTTTGCTAAACAGCTATTTTCAGGTATCTCCAGAGATGTTAGATTGGGTTAAAGTTTGGGCTCTGGCTGGGCCACTCAAGGACATTCAGAAGCCACTCCTGCATTGTCTTGGCTGTGTGCTTAGGGTCGTTGTTCTGTAAGAAGGTAAACCTTTGTCCCAGTCTGAGGTCCTGAGTGCTCTGGAGCAGGTTTTCATCAAGGATCTCTCGGTGGGCCTCCCGGGTGGCGCAGTGGTTAAGGGCGCTGTACTGCAGTGCCAGCTGTGCCACCAGAGACTCTGGTTTCGCGCCCAGGCTCTGTCGTAACCGGTCGCGACCGGGAGGTCCGTGGGGCGACGCACAATTGGCCTAGCGTCGTCCGGGTTAGGGAGGGGTTGTCCGGTAGGGATATCCTTGTCTCATCGCGCACCAGCGACTCCTGTGGCGGGCCGGGCGCAGTGCGCGCTAACCACGGTTGCCAGGTGCACAGTGTTTCCTCAAACACATTGGTGCGGCTGGCTTCCGGGTTGGATGCGCGCTGTGTTAAGATGCAATGCGGCTTGGTTGGGTTGTGTATCGGAGGACGCATGACTTTCAACCTTCGTCTATCCCGAGCCTGTACGGGAGTTGTAGCGATGAGACAAGATAGTAAGTAGCTACTAAAAACAATTGTATACCACAAAATTGGGGAGAAAACGGGGTAAAAATTCAAAAAAACAAAAAAAAGGATCTCTCGGTACGTGGCTCTGTTAGTCTTTGCCTCAATCCTGACTAGTCTCCCTGTCCCTCTAGCTGAAAAACATCCCCACAGCATGATGCTGCCACCACCATGCTTCACCGTAGGGATGGTGTCAGGTTTCCTCCAGACATGACGCTTGGCATTCAGGCCAAAGAGTTCAATCTTGGTTTCATCAGACTAGAGAATCTTGTTTCTCATGGTCTGAGAGTCTTTCGGTGCCTTTTGGCAAACTCCAAGTGGGCTGTCATGTGCCTTTTACTTTTACAGATGGCTTCCATCTGGCCAATCTACCATAAAGGCCTTATTTGTGGAGTGCTGCAGAGATGGTTGTCCTTCTGGAAGGTTCTCCCATCGCCACAGAGGAACTCTGGAGCTCTGTCATAGTGACTATCGGATTCTTGGTCATCTCCCTGACCAAGGCCCTTCTCCCCCGATTGCTCAGTTTGGCCGGGCGGCAAGCTCTAGGAACGTCTTGGTGGTTCCAAACTTCTTCCATTTAAGAATGATGTAGGCCACTGTGTTCTTTAGGGACCTTCAATGCTGCAGGGATGTTTAGGTACCCTTCCCCAGATCTGTGCCTCGAAGCAATCCTGTCTCGGAGCTCTACAGACAATTTCTTCGACCTCATGGCTTGATTTTTGCTCTGACATGCACTGTCAACTGTGGGATCTTATATAGACAGGTGTGTTCCTTTCCAAATCATGTCCAATCAATTGAATTTCCCACAGGTGGACCAATCAAGTTGTAGAAACATCTCAAGGATGATCAATGGAAACATGATGCCCCTGAGCTCAACATCGAGTCTCATAGCAAAGGATCTGTATACTTATGTAAATAAGGTATTTCTGTTTTTAATTTTTAATAAATGTGCTAAAATGTCTAACAACCTGTTTTTGCTTTGTCATTATGGGGTACTGTGTGTAGATTGCGGAATATCATTTTTTATTAAATCTATTTTAGAATAAGGTTGTAATGTAACAAAATGTGGATAAAGTCAAGGGGTCTGAATACTTTCCGAAGGCACTGTAGATATAGGGTAATAGGTTGACATGGTAGGTAGTAGTATTCATTTGTTATAGATTATGTTATAGAATGTAATATAATCTATATTATCTATGTAATATCATCTATGTTATGTAGTAAGGTAGAAGGTATAATTGCAGTTCAGTTGTACACCAGTCTCACCCTGGGCCTGCATACGTGTTCTAATGAGAGCCAGGGGGTAGGAGGCCAGTTGTCCACAGGTACTAGACACAGTACCACAGCCCAGCAGTACCAACACCCCCGGGTCAGCAGAGCCCTTACTGTACCGCTGGAGCCAGGCATTCTTCAGAGTCTGAGATGGAAAGGGGGAGGGGACGAGAGAGAAGAGGGGAGAGAAAAGAGAAGGAAATAATAAAAAGAGAGAAAATAGAGAGGAGAAAGAGGAGGGGTGAGAGTAGAAATGAGAGAGGAATAAGAGAAGGGATAGAGAAGCTACATTGTTAATTTGACCGATATTTTATTGTGTTAAAAAAAATGAGGACATAGTAGAGAGAACCACGGCTCATTGACTGCTAGTAAAAGTAAAACTCAAAGTTCACTTAAACACATAAAAGTCATTTTTTACGAGAGACCTGGGCAACAGTAACAGCAGCATACATACTGACTGGCATTTTACTTGAGTACAAGGGACAGGGCCAGCGATGAGGTTTAGCTTCCCAGAAAACATCAAACACAGTTGGCAGGCAGACAAATACACACACACACACACACACACACACACACACACACACACACACACACACACACACACACACACACACACACACACACACACACACACACACACACACACACACACACACACACACACACACACACACACACACACACACACACACAAACACACACCATTTAGTTGACTGGTCAATTGCTTGGTCAATAGGCTCTTGGTTGACATTTGTCTGACTCGTGCCTGTCTCAGTGGACTAAAACATTGAGGAGGCCATGGGGATGGCACAGTCCATCACTCTATCCTATTTCCGGCAACTTCAGGAGCGTACCGGCAGAATCTACGAAGGCTAGCAGCAGCGGGAGGAGGAGGGTCGAGAACAGATTTTTTTCTTCTGGTTATCTTGATCTCTGGCTCCCTCTTGAGTCATATGTGTGTCTTAATTATTTCATCAAGCAGTGTGCTTAAAGCATCAGACAAGCTCAGTGCATATAGTTGATTTTATTAAAACATATAAAGGTGTGTCTATATATGGAAAAATATATGTTTGTACATTTCAACGACAGTCAACCAAGATGTTTTTTTTTTTTTCAGGGACAGCCCTACTCTCTCTCTCACACACACACGCACTTTCTCACACACACCTCGTAGACGGCCAGGTCTATTCCAGCATACGGTATGATGCCAAGTGTGTTGGGCACGTAGCCCCTGTAGAAGGCTCGCACCCCCTCCTTCCTCAGGATCTGACGGGCACAGTCTACAATGCCAGAGTACTGGCCAGTCTTCCTCAGGGTGAGACGAGTCTTCAGCACCTGGGAAGCGAGAGAGGGAGGAGAAAGGGGAAAGAGAGAGGGTGTGCAAGGAAGAGAAGGAAAATGAGAGAAAAGTCCTATGTTTCTATATTCAATAAAAAGTCTGTCTATCTTTCTGTCGGTCTGTCTCCCCTCACTCACCTCCATAGGGTAGATGATGGTCTGTGCAGTGGCTCCAGCCAGCGAGCCAGCGATGAACCTCTCCTGCACCCGCAGAGTACCCGCTTCATTTCTGCCCCGGATCAGCCACTTGATCTAAGATGGAGGAATCAGGGGAGACAGGGGGAGAGGAGAGACAGGCAGGTGGAAGAGAGTCAGGGATATACAGGGATTAAGGGGTGAGGGGGATAGATTGTGGGAGGTGGGATAGGCAGGGATACATAATGAGGGGGAGGTGTAGATTGGGGGTGAGGGGGGAATACGTGAGTCACACTGGGGTGGAGGAGGAGAGTCAGAGACACAACACGTAGAGACACAGGGTGTGTCTGACAGGGTGAGAAACAGAGTGTGTGTGTGAGCAACATTTCACACCTCAGTGTGGGTGTGTGACTCCTTCATTCCTATGCTTCACTAATGACTACTCCATACACCAGAACTTATTTACAGATGTGTATCAGTGTTCTCCTTAGATTGGTCCATAATAAATCCAAATCAACCTCTGGGACCTCTTACACCCACATTTGTGTACAGGTGCGTACAGTCCTCTTCCTTCACCTGTTCGTAGGCCATGAACTTGATGGCAGACTCTGGGGCTATTTTGAGGACGTTGATGCCGTTGCCCCTCCAGAGGGCTCGTACACCCCCCTCCTGGACCATCCCCCTCAGCCCCGTCCACAGGTTGATCCCCCTAGAGCTGGAGCCATGCACCTAGAGAGACAGCATTGTCAGTAACTCTAATAACATTCTGTACATCAGGGATGGCTAACCCTCCTCCTGGAGAGCTACTGGATGTGCAGGATTTTGTTCCAGCCCTGCTCTAGCACACCTAATTCTACTAATCAGCACTGCACAGACCTCTAACCTCTGAGCCTGTAGTAAACACAACAGTAACCCTTCACCTGTAGGAAGACCTTGAGACGGTCGAGGGGGGCGGTTCCTGTACGTGACACCGCCCCTGCCATCGCCCCGGCAACCAGCTGCCTCCACACTACCCCCGACTGGCGCTCTTGTTGGGAAAACTCTGGCGGCACTGTCATGTGCTCTCCGATGTCAAACATCTGAGAAATCACAGAGATGCCAATCAATAAACTTGATTGACATCCAGAACTATCTGTATTCACCAAATGTAAATTACATGAACCCTTCTCTAAGGTTACCAAACTAAAATTCCTGGATAAAGCATCAGAAACAGTTTAAACTGTGTAAACTATAACATAAAATGTAATTACAGAGTAACTATAAATACATAGATTGAGAAAATGGCCACATTTGTAATGAAAGGATACTGGCAAAATGTTTAGTTTCTATAGTCAATATGTAATTACATTTTACTACATCAATAATTGAAAATTCCATGTAATGCTATCTGTGCTACTTCATGTCAAGCAAAGATCTAAACTAGAGAGTGTAGAGATAGAAGGCATAGATAGGCAGTACTGACTGACCAGAGAGTGTTTCCAGTAGTGGGCGATGCCCTCCATGTTGTGAAGAGGGTTAAACAGGAAGTGATCTCGCCACTCACTCCAGTTGATAGTCATGGTGCCATCCCTGTCCATACTGAGAGAACACACAGAGCAGTGTCAACACACACACACACACACATACACACACATACACACACACACACACACACACACACACACACACACACACACACACACACACACACACACACACACACACACACACACACACACACCTCTGTAGTATTTTGATGGCGTGTTCTGTGGACACCTCCAGTCCCAGGTTGTGCAGCGATTGTTGAATCTCCCCGACATCAATGCGCCCTGCATAAACAGTGAATCCCATCAGTGCCCACAATATGCAATATGTACCTACAGGCATACAGTACAGTTAGAGCACAGTGATGTGTGTGTGTGGCTACTTTGTGAACTACATGCATTAATGTGGTATGATACTAAATACCATTCATGCAGTCATACCACACATTCAGATAAATTACCATACCAGTGCAATGTGACATAGAATGCTCTGTGCATGTATGAACAATTTAAACTGTGTTTTGTGAGTGAAAGGACATTGTATCCAAGTGGCCCTCCTACATGTGTCTACTTATGTGTGCTTAGATCAGACTTGGGTTCAAATACATGATTATCTAAGCAATAATGTCACGAACCTCGCCGAGGTTGGTGCCTCTTCCTGTTCGGGCGGTGCTCGGCGGTCGTCGTCGCCGGCCTATTAGCTGCCATCGATTCCCTTTCCGTTTGTTTTGGGTTATTGGTTAATTGGGTACACCTGTTTTGTATTAGGATTTGTTTGTAGGGTATTTAAGGGCACTAGGCCCGCTGGGTATTTGTGCGGGCTTGTTTTTGTTACTCTGTGTTTTGTTGGTGTGATTTATTATTGTATTTATTCTCCGGACTGTTTAGTCCTGTTGTTGTTTTGGACTAGCAACGTATTTACGCCCTGTGTGTTGGCGTGACTGTTTCTGTTGCGCTGGGGAATAAATCTGAGGAAAACGACTGAACCCTGCTCTCTGCGCCTGATTCCACCCACCACACCTAGTAGATCTTAACAGAAGCCCGCACCTCCTGAAATGGAGTCAGCAGGAGCAGCGACCACTCCTCTCCCCACTATGGAGGAGCGCGTTCATCACCATACAGCTGTCCTCCATCGGATTGGTACCGCGATGGACCAGATGATGGAGAGGATGGAACGATGGGAGCGGAGTGGTCTCCCGACATCTACCCCAGCTCCCCCACTCCCGACACCACCTACTCCACCTACATCGTCCTCTGGGTCCGGCGCACTACGTCTCTCCCCCCCGAGGGAGTACGATGGAGCGGCTGCTGCGTGCCAGGGATTTTTGCTCCAGTTGGAGCTCTACCTGGCTACCGTGCGTCCGGCTCCCTCGGGTGAGGAGAGTGTGAGCCTCCTCGTCTCCTGTTTAACGGGCAGGGCCCTGGACTGGGCTAACGCAGTCTGGAACAGTCCAGACTCAGCTCGGGACAACTACCTGGAATTCACTCGCCGTTTCCGAGCAGTGTTCGATCATCCACCAGAGGGTAAAGCGGCGGGTGAGCGACTGTTCCACCTCAGACAGGAGACGAGGAGCGCGCAGGACTTCGCGTTGGAGTTTAGGACCCTAGCTGCTGGTGCTGGGTGGAATGACAGGGCCCTGATGGACCATTACCGGTGTAGTCTCCGGGAGGACGTCCGCCGGGAGCTGGCTTGCAGGGACACAACTCTCTCCCTGGATGAACTAATAGACATGTCTATTCGATTGGACAACCTGCTAGCTGCCCGCGGGCGTTCAGAAGGGGTCCTGTTAATTCCACCGTCCAGCTCTCCCACTCCCACTCCGATGGAGTTGGGAGGAGCTGCATCTAGGGGGATCAGAGGGGGCTCCTCCTGCTCCTATTGTGGACGGAGAGGACACACTTCGGACCGGTGTTGGAGGAGTCCCTCTGGGAGTCGAGATGGTCGGCAGAGCGCTCCTCGGCCACCCCAGGTGAGTAAGCACCAAACTCACCCAGAGCTCCCTGTTGGTCACATGTTTTTGTTAATTTTTTTCCCTGCATTTTTCCCCTCTCTTCAGCATAAGGCGCTAGTCGATTCAGGCGCAGCTGTGAGCTTTATGGATCGTGGACTCGCCCGTAAATTGGGTATTCCGTTAGTGCAGATAGACCCACCTGTCCCCGTGCACTCCTTAGATAGCCGACCGCTAGGGTCAGGGCTGGTCAGGGAGGCCACGATTCCGCTGGACATGGTAACGCAGGGGAATCATAGGGAGAGGATCAGTTTCTACCTTATTGATTCACCTGGGTTTCCGGTGGTGTTGGGGGTTCCCTGGCTGGCTATTCACAATCCCCTTATTTCCTGGAAACAGGGGGCTCTTAAGGGGTGGTCAGACGAGTGTTCAGAGAGGTGTTTAGGAGTTTCCATCGGTGCCACGACGGTGGAGAGTCCAGACCAGGTTTCCACCGTGCGCATTCCCCCAGAATATGCCGATTTGGCTATCGCTTTTAGCAAGAGGAAAGCGACCAAATTACCACCCCATCGACGGTGGGATTGCGTGATAAACCTCCTGGAGAACGCTGCACTTCCCCGGAGTCATGTGTACCCACTGTCACAGGAGGAGACGCTGGCTATGGAAACATATGTCACGGAAGCTCTGAGACAGGGGTACATTCGGCCCTCCATGTCACCCGTCTCCTCGAGTTTCTTTTTTGTGAGGAAAAAGGAGGGAGGTCTGCGTCCGTGCATTGATTATCGAGGTCTCAATTCGATCACAGTGGGTTTTAGTTATCCGCTACCTCTCATCGCTACGGCGGTGGAATCATTCCACGGAGCGCGTTTCTTCACAAAACTGGACCTCAGGAGCGCGTATAATCTGGTGCGTATTCGGGGAGGAGACGAGTGGAAAACAGCGTTTAGTACCACATCAGGCCACTATGAGTACCTCGTCATGCCGTATGGGTTGAAAAATGCTCCAGCCGTCTTTCAATCCTTTGTAGATGAGATTCTCAGGGACTTGCACGGGCAGGGTGTGGTAGTCTATATTGATGACATCTTGATTTATTCTGCCACACGCGCCGCGCATGTTTCCCTGGTGCGCAAGGTTCTTGGGCGACTGCTGGAGCATGACCTATACGTCAAGGCTGAGAAATGTGTGTTTTCCAAACCAGCCGTTTCCTTCCTGGGTTATCGCATTTCCAGCTCGGGGATGATGATGGAGTGTGACCGTGTTAATGCCGTGCGTAATTGGCCGACTCCGACCACGGTAAAGGAGGTGCAGCGGTTTTTAGGGTTTGCCAATTACTACCGGAGGTTTATCCGGGGTTTTGGCCAAGTAGCGGCGCCCATTACCTCACTGCTGAAGGGAGGGCCGGTGCGTTTGCGGTGGTCAGCAGAGGCTGATGGAGCCTTCAACCAGTTGAAGGTACTGTTCACTGGGGCTCCCGTGTTGGCGCATCCGGACCCTTCGTTAGCATTCATAGTGGAGGTGGATGCGTCCGAGGCTGGGGTTGGAGCCGTGCTGTCTCAGCGCTCGGGTACGCCACCGAAGCTCCGTCCCTGCGCTTTCTTTTCTAAGAAGCTGGGTCCGGCAGAGCGGAACTATGATGTGGGGGACCGGGAGTTACTAGCTATGGTAAAAGCCCTGAAGGTGTGGAGACACTGGCTAGAGGGGGCTAAACACCCTTTTCTCATCTGGACTGATCACCGTAATCTGGAGTATATTCGTGCAGCGAGGAGACTGAATCCGCGCCAGGCTAGGTGGGCCATGTTCTTTACACGTTTTAGATTTACGATCTCTTACAGACCAGGTTCCCTCAACACTAAGGCCGACGCGCTGTCCCGTCTCTATGACACTGAGGACCGGTCTATCGAACCCACTCCCATCCTTCCTGCTTCTCGGCTGGTGGCCCCAGTGGTATGGGAGGTGGACGCGGACATCGAGCGGGCGTTGAGGGTTGAACCTGCGCCTGCACAGTGTCCGACTGGCAGAAGTTACGTACCGCTTGGTGTTCGTGATAAGTTGATTCGGTGGGCTCACACACTACCGTCTGCGGGTCATCCGGGGATCGATAGGACAGTGCGGGGTCTTAGAGGGAAATACTGGTGGCCCACCTTAGCTAGGGATGTGAGGCTCTATGTCTCTTCCTGTTCGGTATGCGCCCAGAGTAAGGCTCCTAGGCACCTTCCTAGAGGGAAGTTACAGCCCCTCCCGGTTCCACAACGGCCATGGTCCCATCTCTCGGTAGATTTCCTTACTGATCTTCCCCCATCTCAGGGGAACACTACCGTTCTGGTCGTTGTGGATCGGTTCTCTAAGTCCTGCCGTCTCCTCCCATTGCCTGGTCTCCCTACGGCCCTACAGACTGCAGAGGCTCTTTTTACCCACGTCTTCCGGCACTATGGGGTCCCAGAGGATATCGTCTCCGATCGGGGTCCCCAGTTCACATCTCGGGTTTGGAAGGCGTTTATGGAGCGTCTGGGGATCTCGGTCAGCCTTACCTCTGGTTATCACCCCGAAAGTAATGGGCAGGTGGAGAGAGTAAACCAGGAAGTGGGCAGGTTTCTGAGGTCGTATTGCCAGGACCGGCCAGGAGAATGGGCAAGGTACGTCCCATGGGCAGAGTTAGCCCAGAATTCTCTTCGGCATTCGTCCACGAATATGTCGCCATTCGAATGTGTACTGGGTTACCAGCCGGTCCTGGCTCCGTGGCATCAGAGTCAGACCGAGGCTCCTGCGGTGGAGGAGTGGGTACAGCGCTCTAGAGAGACCTGGCGGGCAGTCCAGGATTCTCTCAGGCAGGCCAGTGAACGGCAGAAGAGAGATGCTGACCGCCACCGCAGTGAGGCCCCGGTGTTCGCACCAGGGGACAGGGTCTGGCTCTCGACCCGAAACCTGTCCCTCCGCCTGCCCTGCCGGAAGCTGGGGCCGCAGTGTGTGGGGCCATTTAAAGTCCTGAGGAGGATAAACGAGGTGTGTTATAGATTGCAACTTCCCTCTTATTATCGTATTAACCCCTCGTTTCATGTGTCTCTCCTCAGGCCGGTGGTAGCTGGTCCCCTACAAGACAGTGAGGTACCGGAGGTCCCTCCACCCCCTCTGGACATCGAGGGGTCCCCGGCGTACACAGTACGAGCTATTCTGGACTCGAGACGCCGGGTGAGGGGCCTGCAGTACCTCGTGGACTGGGAGGGGTACGGTCCGGAGGAGAGGTGCTGGGTACCGGGGAGGGACATTTTAGATCCTTCCCTCTTGAGGGATTTCCATCGCCTCCACCCGGATCGCCCTGCGCCTCGTCCTCCGGGTCGTCCTCGAGGCCGGGGTCGGCGCGCTGCGGGAGCCGCGCGTCAGGGGGGGGGTACTGTCACGAACCTCGCCGAGGTTGGTGCCTCTTCCTGTTCGGGCGGTGCTCGGCGGTCGTCGTCGCCGGCCTATTAGCTGCCATCGATTCCCTTTCCGTTTGTTTTGGGTTATTGGTTAATTGGGTACACCTGTTTTGTATTAGGATTTGTTTGTAGGGTATTTAAGGGCACTAGGCCCGCTGGGTATTTGTGCGGGCTTGTTTTTGTTACTCTGTGTTTTGTTGGTGTGATTTATTATTGTATTTATTCTCCGGACTGTTTAGTCCTGTTGTTGTTTTGGACTAGCAACGTATTTACGCCCTGTGTGTTGGCGTGACTGTTTCTGTTGCGCTGGGGAATAAATCTGAGGAAAACGACTGAACCCTGCTCTCTGCGCCTGATTCCACCCACCACACCTAGTAGATCTTAACAAATAAGGCTTGAGGGGGTGTGGTACATGGCCAACATACCACGGCTAAGGGCTGTGGTATATTGACCATTTACCACAAACCCAGAGGTACCTTACTGCTATTTTAAACTGGTTACCAACTTAATTAGAGCAGTAAAAATATATGTTTTGTCATAGCCGTGGTATACAGTCTGATATACCACGGCGGTCAGCCAATCAGCATTCAGGCCCCCGAACCACCCAGTTTATAATGTTATTTAAATACTTATTTTCTGTGTGTGTGAATGCATTAACTGTAAGTCGCTCTGGATAAGAATATCTGCTAAATGACTAAAATGTCAAATGTAAATGTGTATGCATGTGCGTGTGTGAGTGAGGTGGCCAAGCCGACCGTCATGGTTGCGGTCCAGTGTGTGGAACATGAGCCGCAGTTCCTTCTCGTGGGCCCACAGGTACTGAGAGAACTCCTCAAAGTCCAGCAAGCCATCATGGTTGGTGTCACTCTCACGCACTATCTGCAGGAGTAGGATTGGGGTGAGAGGAGGGGTAAAAATAGCAGATAGGGAGGGGGTGAAGGGTCAAACAGTGTAGGGGACAGGGGGTGAGAGAGAGGTTGAGGGGGATGTGACAAGGTGAAAAAGTGTGGGGTGGGTTGGGGCCAGGGGGGAGATTTAGGGTAAGGTGATAGTTTGAGGGGGTGAGAGGTAAAT